>NC_056586.1:10502906-10802906 GCF_018340385.1 Cyprinus carpio
GTGCAGAAAACATTTTTAGAGAAAAAAAAAAAAAAGGTTTAACCCTAAACCTAACCATCAGCGGATCGTACCAAAATGTACGAATTAGATTGTACAAATTCCTTCAAATTAGTGACTAATTCACCAAAATGTAAAATAGTTGTGAATTGGCATATTGCATTTGGTGTTCCTTCTGCCACATCACATGATCCTTCCAAAACCAAACCATCAGTGAATCGTAAACAGATTGTACGAAAACATACAAATAGAACTGTACAAATTCATACAAATTAGGGATCAATTTTCCAAAATAGTTATTAATTGCCATGAGAGTTTCTAGGTCTTTATACCTTGTGTTTGAACATGAATTTATTCTTTTTTTCTTTTTCTTTTTTTTTCTGCTGAGATCATAAAAAAACAACAACAAAAAGAACAAGTTTAACTCATCCACAATTTTGGGAACAGAAGTTGAGTTGCGATGATCACAGTAATAGCTGTGTCTGTAAAGCAGCTGAGTTGAGCTTGAGTTGTGTTGCCTTTCAAGCAAACACGGCCTGTCTGATGATGTGTTTCTCTGGCAACACCACGTCACATAACAGCCCTAATCAAAAATCCTTTCAGAACTGGAGGCCAATCTCCTTTTTATGCTCTGATTACAACATTTCTGCCTAAGCAGGTGAGAACTGTGAATAGGCAGAAATTAGAGGAGACCTAAGTATAACAACAAGTGTAGTGTAACACATCTTTCTTGATCACCATACTGTCAGAACACAGGCAAGTAAAGTCATAGTATCGTTATCAGCTTTCTTAAAGCTTCCTTTTGTTATTTCAGAGGCAGAATGGAGACAGAACTGGGATGGTTAACTATGAGGTCTGTTGTGAGATGCTGGTGTGAGACAAGCTAAAATGGCATCCATGATGCAGCATATGCTTGAACTAAAAGACTGTGAATTTGCCAAGTAGAATACGTTTCTGGATCAACATCAACCAATCAGATATTAGGGTTTTGTCAAGGGATATTGAAAGCCTTTGGGCTGGGGTTTGGACTTTAAAAACATCCTTATCAACTTTATCTATACCAACATTTCAAGGACCTAAAATGTTTTAGCTGAAAATACCATAAAATACCTTTTAGTTTTTTAAATCTTGGGCGGAAATATGAACTAATAGCATTTGATCCAGGTTTAATCATAAGTGACCCTGCACCACAAAACCAGTCTTAAGTGTCAATTTTTCGAAATTGAGATTATTACATCCTCTGAAAGCTGAATAAATAATTGGATCAGACAATATTTAGCCGAGATACAACTATTTAAAAATCTGGAATATGAGGGTGCAAAAAAAAAAAAAAAAAAATTCTAAATACTGAAAAAAATGCCTTTAAAATTGTCCAAATTAAGTTTTTAGCAATGCATATTACTAATCAAAAATTAAGTTTTGATATATTTACGGTAGGAAATTTACAAAATATCTTCATGGAACATGATCTTTACTAAATATCCTAATGATTTTTGGCATAAAAGAAAAATCGATAATTTTGACCCATACAATATATTTTTGGCTATTAAGACTGGTTTTGTGGACCAGGGTCACATATTTAAAATAAAGAGCCGCTGATGATATCTTCAACAGTTATCCAAAAAGTCTCCACTATGATCTGACTGGGAAAATAAATAAATAAATAAATAAATAAATGATAAAAAATAAAAATAAAATAAAAAATAGGCATGCACTAGAAGTGGCATAATTACAATTCTTCTAAATATAATGCATATATTAATTTGCTTTTTTTTCCTAGAAAAGTTAGTCCTCTTGGATAAAAGCACATTAACAAAGAGTGTTTCCATTCTTGAACAGATTGCACACATGCACTGGTCTTCTGCAGCAATGCAACTCTCATATAAAAGCTTGTGGGATACAGATCTGCTTGTAATATTTATTTATTTAATATTATTTATTTATTTATTTATTTTTATTTTTTTTTTATTTTATTTTGTAAGGCCATTATGTTGTTTTGTTGCACAAATTTTTTTGTCAAAACAAGATTAAAATTTTGTATTATAGTCAATGGTACATCATCACTGGGACAGTTGGTATTTTCTATAATATACAGATTAACTTAATTTTAGATTTTAATAATACACAAATTAAATATAATAACGATTTCAACATTTTTGGAGTCACTTAAACATTTTAACGTTAATATAAAAAATGAAAATGAGTTTAGAAGTAGTAAATGGTTATGGTTGACTGACCGGGCTGATTTTTGTTTCACAGAATTGTTATTCCAGGACAAACAAACAATGATGATCCAGAAAAATGTCCTAACTGGCAAAAACATAGTCACTGATTGAGTTTGTAATTCTAACAATGGAGAATGGATGGACAATGAACAGTTGGAGGTGAGGGCAGATGATGCAGCAGGGGTTGGAAGAAAGAAAGACTGCAGTGGATCTGTACATGGATGATATTCATCAGAGCGACAGGCGTGGAAAAAGGCGGGAGAGATGGAGGGAGGGAAGGCAGAGGGAATCTCTCCATCTCCATATGCCACTCCTCCTTTATGAGGTTTCTCTTCTTGGACATATTGGATTTTTCTCTCGTGTTCTTCCTCACGGTTGTTTGGGTTCAGGCAGTTTTTAGCATTCATCACATTTGTCAACAGATAATCATTACCAGAGCACCAGGTCCTCTACTGAAGGGCAAGATTTCTGACCTATCCACACTCTCAAGAGTTCAGTGTGCCAGCATAAAAATGGCATAAAACCAGAGGGGAAGGTATGATGGAAAAGAAGTTACACTTTAAATATTCTTAAATAAAGATAGTAAAACTGAAAATAAAATAACCAATACTTTACAGTTTACTTTTAAGTTCAAACAACTTTCAGGAGCACAAATAATTATCTATTTTAATTGAAATTATATATATTATATATATTATATATATATATATATATATATATATAATATATATATATATATATATATATATATATATACTGTATATATAGTATTATATATTATAATATAGATGAAATTGTATAGTATATATTAGATGAAAAAACTTAAATTAAACGTGCATTAGAAATGTAGCCTTGGCAATGAACTGAAATAAGTCTACATAGCTCTAAAATTACTAACTGGGAATCAATAATAATAATAATAATAATAATAATAATAATAGAAACACTGAACAAAAACTTAAACTGAATAAAAAAAAAATATAAATTAAACCGAAATAGTTCAAGTAATATATATATATATATATATATATATATATAAATTAAGTTAAACAAATAAAAAGTTAATAGTTAATAGACCAAAAGAAAACGAATTATAATAATGATCACATAAAAAATTAAAATAGCTTTAAATTAAAAATGTTTCTGTCATTAATTTGTCCTCTTTGCAGCATGCACTTGGATATGAATAATTAATATGTTTACTTTTTATGGTTCATTTTGTAATTTTAGTATCTTCTTGTTAATTTTGTCATTTTTCAACAGTCATGTCAAATGTAAAAATGAGCCCCCCCCCCCCCCCCCCCCCGCTTTAGATCAGTGTTTTATTTATTTATTTATTGTTTGTTTGTTTCAGGAATATTCATATGGCTAATATTCATGTTAATATTGATATTATATTAACATAATACTGAGCATAAATAAAATAAAGAAAACAATTAGCATTTTTGTCGCAGTACTTTTTTTTTTTTTTTTTTTTTTTGGAAAAGGCCAGTTCTAACTCTGGGGTATGAAATGTTTCAGACTTATAATTCTGAAAATAGTTTTGCAGGTTATGAAACTCTGCACCTGAACTGCAGCGTCAAAGCTGTACAGTGTGAAATGATCCAGCACTAGAACATTACAGCCAGTTGTTTAGCAACAGACAACCAATCATAAACTTCCTCAGTGATCGCCTCATTAAATATTCATGTGTACAGTCACTTGTACAGAAACTTTCACACTCTGTTAAGTTAGAGCATCTGAGGGAAACAATTAAAAATGTCGAACAGGGACACCAAATGTGTTAACTGACACAATTTAAGGGACTTAAAACAGTCAGAGTGGATTTATGTGCAGTTATTATATCCATCAAATCAATGTTGCTAACCTTATAAATATGCAAATACCAACAACATCCCAGGGAATACAAATATACAGAACACAAAATCTCAAAATGTGGCTACCCAGGATAAAATATGAGTTGAAGTTTATGTTTGAAGTTTAACATTTAAATTAACAAGTGTGAAAAGCTCAGGTTTTGAAGACTTTTATTCATAAATGAACTCAACTTGCAAACTGCTGTCTTCATTTTTTTAAGCTCCACACACAGACACCTCATTTTTTATTTTATTTTTTTAAGTGTAAAGTGTAGAAAGAAAGAAGGTATGAGAGGGAAATGGATAGGCATAGGCTAGAGGAAGCAAAAGAATTTGACAGAGCAGTGACGAGGCGAGGAGAAGGGAGCACCGAGTGTGTGTGTGTTTGTGTGTGTGTGTGTGTAGATTCATATCCCCCGGCTCTAGCACACATTAGCTGCATTAAGTGAGCTGACAGGTCCATCCCCATTACCCGCGCTGGTGGCACACACTGCACACAGCGGCCTGACAACTACACACACACACACACACACACACACACACACACACAGACACATGCAGCCGCCCAGCACACGGCGGCCTGTCTCAGCCTGACAACTGCACCACGTGGGACACGCTCACACACACCAAACTCATACTTTCTTTCTCTCCAAAGAATACGATCCACCGCAAATAATTTTCCCTCCTGGAAACCCATTATAATTATAATGCATGCATCATGGTCTAGTCGATAATGCTGAAAAAGAACATTTGAATTAATTTTTACATTCCAATGTTTGTATTCAAAGAAACTTTGAACTCTATATATTCTGCCGGTTTATGTTTCAAACTTTTAACCTTGATGTTGTACCTGCTGAGCTAAAGAAGAAAAAAATAAAAAAACATAATGTACAGTATGCAGAAATAAAATTGGAGTTCCAGTGTGGTATCGAGTATGTCTGTATCATGTCCTCTAGCTGCATTATTGATTGGTTGTATTGTCTTGAGGTTCGGGGGTTAAAGACCTTCTGCTGCCCGCACCGTTCAATTATTCACCCTGCCCAACATATGTCCACCAACCCACACACACACACACACACACACACACACACACACACACACACACACACACACACACACACAAGATACACAGCACACTCAACAAGATACACACACAAATCTTGATTGTGCTGTATCAAATATTGATGATTTCCTGCTGAAATACTGAATAAATGTAAAGAAGTCAAGGACCAATACACATAGAAACACATACTTTACCACACTTGGCATTAAGTTCTATGATTAAACCTTACTGGTCATTTGGACATGTAATATAATGCTTTTCAGACATATTATGGCAATACCATGTTTTTAGGACATATTCCACGTACAAAAGCATGGCAATATATTGGTGTTCTCTGAAGTATCTTGGACTACCATGTACGTAAATACTGTGGTGCATGCATATGGGCAACATCAAGTCTTAAAAATACTGAAATGTTATATAGAAACCAACGGAAAAACTCACAGACCAATAAATATGGAGACGTAAGATATGGTTTTATAGAGGTACCATGGTAATTCTGACACGTACCATGGTAAGATAGTAAGATTTCAGTCATTTCATGGACATGTGACGTATGAATAGGGTAACCATTCATTACCATCATAGTAATACCATGATAAATACCTTGTTTTGGGGACATGTGCTACAGTAATACTAGGCTTTTTGCAAATGTACCATGGTAATAGTATGTTTTTTTAGTATGTATACCTAGGTATACATTATATTACCATATGATATCATCCTTGTACAGTGAAATCGCTGCAGTACTTTTTTTGTAACCACAGCACTTCCAGAGTGTAAGACTATCTGACTTGCTGCTGGCCACTTCATTTCTCTGCTTAAGCCTCATCTGGTGGCAACATTCAAGCTAGTTTCTTATCACACTAAGCTGCCAAAGAGCAGCAGCTAAGCTCTCATTTAGCCTGGCCTTCTGACACTCGCAGTCCATTCAGCACTTAGCGCTAATGTTAGCCTCAACGCTAATGCCACTAACTACACCAGCCAGACCGGTGGTTATTCAGAAACATACAGCTACAGATAGAGAGCGGCAGCTGACCCTTTGTATCTTTTCCTGTTTATCTGCCCTAACATCATAAGGAGGATTATAGTCGCAATCTCGCTTTTCTCTCATTTTGCTCCGAGCAATAAGCTGCACATACAGAAAGAAAAAGAAAGAAAGGCAGAGAGGTGGAGGGAGGGATTTTTGTTTGGGGTTAGTGAAGACGTTTTTCCTCAAATGCGATTTCTCTCAGCCGCTGACTGTAATCTCCCTGGGCAAATCCGTCTTTAGCCAAACGAAGGAAAAACAGAGGAGAAAAGGAAAAGCCATCTTTATCCAAATCCAATTGCTGCTTGAAGAAGGAGAAAAGTAAAGGAGGAGGAGAATATCTTGTAATTTGTCTCAGGGATTACAAGAAGAGATGGCAGGCTTGTGTGTGTGTGGTACATTTGTGCTAGCATGCTAGTTTATGTTGTTGTTCAAATGTTACATAAAGACGCTACTGAGTGTCTGTTTTGATTGACAGAGATGAAGTGTGTGGGAGAACTACAGGCCCAGACGGAAACTGCAGAAACTGTTTTCTCATTTCTTTTTCTGCTCTGAATTTGGAGGGAAATCATTTGTTTTAGATAAGACTTACTTCATTTAAAAGTAGATACTTCATGCTTTCCATAGATATGTTTCTCACGTATGTGTTTGCTGAGTTTTTGTTTATTTTAGTGGCGCGTTTTTTTTTTTTTTTTGCAGAGACTGAGACAGCTGAAAGTGCACCCTGTACATTTTCTTTACAAAAGCACAATCTTTTGTTGATATTGTGAGTGTACACAGATAAAAAGATGTATTACACTTGTATGTACAATCAAAAATGACGGAGCATTTTAAGCTATTTTCGCTGTTATCAGGGAAAAAAATGCAAGTGATCACGCCGGCGCCTCCGTCCCGACCCTGCGCAAAATATGCTTTAAAAAGGAATATATATAATATATTATATATATATATATATATATATATATATATATATATATATATATCTAATATATATATATATATTTTTTTTTTTTTTTTCTTAACACTACATTTGTAATGCAAGTAGCATAATTATACTGACTTTAGTAACTGTAATAAAATTACACAAATTTTAAATGTAATGTGTTACATTACTGCGTTACCAGAAAAAAAAAAAAAACTAAACAAAACAAAAAAAACTTTTTAGATTTTTTTGATTAGTTTAGGTTGTTGTGTTTTGTGTTATACCCAACTCTGTTAATGACTCGAGGAAAGCTATGAGTTAGCATTCCCACTGATCTAAGTGGTGGATGAATAGAGTTGGAATTCAGATGGTAAAAAAGCAGTCTAAACTAACTTTTTTTTTTTTTTTTTTAAGTAGGGTTGGGAAAGAAAGAAAGAAAGAAAGAAAGAAAGAAAGAAAGAAAGAAAGAAAGAAAGAAAGAAAGATTAATCCCATTAATCACAATCTTCATTTGAACAATACCAACTCAACTTATTGGGCCCTGTTATTAATCTATATTTTGGGCTCTGTATTTAATCATATTATACTCAGAAGTGGTGCTCCCTCACTGATGAATCATCAGCTCCAGTGCAAAATAAATCATGCTTTACCTGTTTTAATCTGAGAATTTGTGTCTGTATTGCATACAATGTAATAAATGGACAGTTAAGTTGTCCTCAAGGCTGACACATTCAGTATAGTTTGATTCCAGAAACAAATGTCTCTCATGAGCCGGTTCTTTTAATAAATAGTTCAAAAAGACAGATTACTTGTCTGAATTAGTCTGAAGCACTGTCTTGTATGATTTACAGTTTTCGCAGAGAGAGAATTTCTTCCATATTTAAGCAACAAGGACATTATAACTGAAAAATACCCAAAGGTATTGCAACTAAATCAAACGAAACAGAGTTAAATGAAATCAAATCAAATTAAAATAAGAACTGAATCAAATCAAATCTGTATTTCTTTCTTTTAAATCAACTTTAAATCTGATATTAAATAGAATTTAATCGTAAGCTTCTAAAATGGAACAGGAAATCAATTTTATATCATGGAAGTTTTTTGCATCCTCAACAACCTACGTAGCAATCTAAACCAGAATGCAACTTGGGGAACGGAACATTAACTGAAGTCAGAAATAAATCAAATGTGATAGAATCAGAATTAAATCAGAATCGAATCAAATTAATTTGGATCAGATCAAATCATAAGTTTGTGAACTGGAACTAAACTGAATCAGAAAATCTGTATCAAAACCCAGCCCTATTTAAAAGTGACATTTTTGTACATTTCCTATTTAATGGAAGTTCTCTATATCCTCTAAAGCCAAACAAACAGAACTGGAATGCACGATGGGGAACTGAATTAAAAAAAAAAAAAAAAAAAAAAAAAATTGGGATCAAAATCAGATACAAATTGAATCAAATCAAATTAAAGAATACCATGTCATAAGCTTGTGATTTCAAATTCAATTTATATTGATATACTGACACCCAGTCATATTTAAAAGTGACATTTTCTAGATGACAGAAGTTGCATTCCCCACAATCTAGCAATCAGAACCATAATTCAACATACTGAATCAAAATCCAAAATCGAATGGAATTTGAAAAATTGAATCAAATTGAATCAAAATTACAATAAAAATCAATTTTCCAAAATTTATTTTTAAATTGGGTGCTTAAACAATAAAGATAGTATGTGCAAGCGAACAATGTTATTGGTGGACACAATATATTCTTGAAATTGAGTGTTGTTTGTTCTCTGTGTCACTGGCAACCTGTACACTTCACAACAGCTAGTGACAATGTATTTACCCAGAGGTCATGGTCCTCGTTGACATTTTGTGTCCTGTTTGACCCTCTAAACCGGCCAGATTGTAGCATGCTACCACGAGAGAGGAGACAGAGGGGAGACATACAGTACCATTCCTCATCCCTCTCTCTGCCCTGGATGTAACAGCCTATGACAGCCCCAATTAGACAGTGTGGCAGCAGCCACTACCAGGCACATATCAACACAGACAGAGAGAGACAGTGGCAGGGGGAAGGGAGGTGCAAGGCTGGTGGCTAAAGTTTTTGTGCCATCCTTTGATTTAATGTGAGAGAGCACAGCACACACACACACAGGACGGGGTAAAAGAAAAGGACAGAGGTCCAGATCTTTGTCATTGTGATGTGCCGTCAACGTCTGTTTGTGTGTTTCTGAGTGACAGCGATCCACTGGAGTCTGTCTCATGCTGCCTACAGCTGTCCACTCATACTGTACTTCATACTGTCATGGAGAATATGTTTATCAAATATGACAGTTTACACCATGAACACAAATACGCAAACTGAAAAAAAGAATAAAATTAGCTCAAAATTTACTCATCCTAAGGCCATCCATTATGAAGAGTTTTTGATTATATAGAGTTTGTTTCTTCATCGGAATAGATTTGGAGAAATTTAGCATTACATCACCTGCTCATGTAACCCCTCTCTCTCGGGTCCTCGCCGCCGCACCTCGTACATGCTCCGAGTGGGCCTCGAACCCGGGTCTCCGGTATGGGAGGCGGACGCACTAATAAGGAGGCTAAATGACTGTAGCCACTAGCGTCAGTCACTAGTGCGTCTCTTGAGATCAGGGGAGTGAGGTTTACCTGCACAGCACCTACTCGCTGGCCTCCGTTACACTCACCCCCCTAAACCTCACTCCCATCCGGGTCACGGCACCAATCAGGGGAGTGAGGTTTACCTGTTTTTTTTTTTTTTTTACAACAAACATGGCTTGCATTTTGTTATGAATTGCAGTCAGATACATTGGGTAATGAAATGAATTCAAACTGTGGTGCGTTTCCCAAAAGCAACTATGGTCACAAGTTCAGTCATTAATAACAGAGTTCAACGGAACTTGCGAAGATAGTTGGGTAGTGATTATTTTGGGAAACGCACCCTTGGACGTGTTTACATTCACATACTTTCCTAAGTAAATTTAGGGTATTTTCCTTGCATATTTTTAATTATTTTCAAAATATAAAGGATAAATCACAACAATAATTAATATCCCATACAATGCACTGAGCTCATGATCAACACACACTTAAAGATGGCTGAAAACACACACACATGCACTCAGAGGGAGCTGGTGTCCCAGATTGAGGAGTGGAGTGCTACAGTAAGCTGATTACTGGCGGTCACCCTGCCCTGCCCTTCCACAATTAGGTCACCCCGCCCCCTTCATATTCCATATTTCCCCTAAACTCTCCATCTTTCTGGTCCCCTCTCTTTGCTCCGCCCATCTCTCATTAACGCCAACACTCCCTCCATCTGTTTTCTCCCCTCACGTTTCTGGAACATAAAGGTCCCAAATCAGAATTTTGAGAAACTAAAATCAGCTAATGAAAATTGGTATTAAATATAGTTACTGTAAAAGTTAAAAATGTCCTCACTGTAAAGGTTAAAAATTTTATTTCCTTAAGCTATAATTGATTAAACTCCTAAAAATGACTTTTGTGTAATCTAGGTCAAACAGACTGATAAATAATTGGGCAAGGTGTTGTACCATGCTAAATGCTAAAATACCCACCAGAGGGTCTTAACACAATTCCAAGAGGGCAGAAGTATGGTATAGAATGATTGGAAATAAGATAATTATAAAAATGCTTTAAAATAAGCTAAAATAATTTATCAAATATGACAAATAAATTGGTCATTTTCCTGGATATATGAGGGAATTTTAAAAGTGTAAAATTCTAGACCTGGAAAAGTCAAGGACATCAATAATCTTTTTTTTTTTTTTTTTTTTTTTTTTTTTTTTTTTTCTGTTTTCTAGTTGTCAAGTTTTAAATATATTGCCGGACATAAATTGCTAAGAAATTGCTTTGTCAGAATAAAATAGAAGAATTAGTATAAATGCTTTAGCATATAAATGAGCTGAACATTTTTGCTTTTAAACCATTTGGCATGCCTTGCCTGATGGAGCTTAAATGAACCTGGCACATTCCTTAAAATAATCATTTTGATTTGAATAAAACTTGTTAATTTAGATTAACATTTACCACATAAAGCATTTTTTAGGTTATCTAACAAAACACTTTTTACAGTGTTAAAATAGTTGTGATCTCTCAGCTAAAGTGGAATTTTTCGTTTTCTGTCATTCTTTATTTTCCTTTCATACAAGTTAGATTTTATGAATTTTTATTAAAATTGGTGTTTTTCGTTTTCTGTCATTCTTTTTTTTATTTTTATATATGTTTGTTTTTATGTATTTTTAATAATATATATATATATATATATATATATATATATATATATATATATATATATTTATTTATGTCCAAAGGAGGGAAAAAAATGGAATTCCAAAGCAAAACAGCATAAAAATGTAATGAATGGAGGGCAAAAATCTGTGTTAAGGTAATGAAAAGTTAAAGAACAATTAAAAAAAAAATAGCAAGCAAAAGCCCTACAGCAACAGTTGATATGATGATACCAGAGAATCCTGTTGAACTCTCTCTCTCTCTGAGCTGTACAACACACAAAAACATGCACGTCCCCAAACGGCAATCCACAACAATACCCTTTAAGTGATTTTCGCTGTTTCAGTCTCTTAGTTCACTCGTCTACCTTTAGCTGAAGGATAGAATAAATTGAATGAATAAGAGGGAGGGAAAGAATGAAAGAGCTCACATCAGCACTTAAAGGAAGAATGCATTATTGATGACAAGACAAAGCGAAACATTTATTTATCATCCTGAGAGAGAGAGTGACGAGAGAGAGAGATAGGGATCAAAGAGCCAAGAGTCATATAGTTCAAAATCAAGTTCAACCCCCTGCCAGGCTCACAGCTGATCTGTGGTAAAGAGGAGGTCATGGATAAGCCAAAAGAGACCATATAAAGAGCACTTATTGCAATCCCATAACACCCCTGCTGCCCCCATCCCATGTTGGCTATTTAGTGAACGGCCCACAGTTGTAGAACAGAAACCTTCTCTACTCTACCATCTATACAGACACAAATGCTTGGTCAGTACACTAGAAAAGCACAGCTACCTTGTGCAGATTTAAGTTTTGGGTTAATTTTGCAAGAACAAACCTCCTTAGCATAATCAAAGTATTATTGTTCAGGTAGTTAGTGATAAACATTTTAATTAAATTTAGCTAACTTGCTCAACAAGAATCCCTGCAATCTATTGCTCCACCATGACAGAAGAAAAATGACAGCTGACAGTTAAAGGGGTAGTTGATTGTGAAACTTTTATCAAACTTTTTTTTTAGCCTGATGTTGTTTCAAACATTTTATTCATCATCTTTTGTCCAAACATTGAGAGTCAATACAGTCTGGTGTTGTTCGAACCAAAATATCTTCTTGTGAGTTCCACAGAAGAAAGAAAGTCAAACAGGATGTTTGGAACAACATGAGGGTGAGTAAATCATGGCAGAATTTTATTTTTTTGGGTGAACAATCCCTTAAATGCTAATATCCGTTATAGCTCCACATGGCAACGCTAAGAATGAAAAATGTGCTTGTGTTGCATTGTTGTGTACTGAGTCCGACACATTTCCAAACACAGAAACAAATGAAACCAAGCTAGTGTAGATACAAGTATCATTCACAAATCTGCATACTGTATGTGCATAACAAGAACATTGAGAGAGAAGAAAAAAAAAAAATACTTTTTGGACTCAATCCAAAATATGTAACTTTTCTATGTAACTAAAAGCAACAAAGTTTGCGATGCTTGGTTTCATAGGTCCTGTCCCAAATGCCCAAACACTTTACTTGTGGCCTTGCAGACCTGCGATGGTCTCTGGAAGACCACAAAACTGCAGGGTGTCCCATTTGTGGTTCCACTGTGAACTACTACCACATCTATAAAGTATGTGGTCACATTACCCACATTACCAAAAAAGGTCCACTGTCTATTATTAATAACGTAGCAATGCATGAGGCACAGCACAAGCAGATTCTGTTGGTCAACATGCCGAACTTGCATGACCAACTTTCGCCATCACATTAGATTCCCAATTATGTGGTTTCCTATTGAAATGACTGAAATGTTTTTGCAAATATTCAGAAAACAAAAGTAAATGTGACCATTTACAACACTGTTACAATCTTTCCATACCCTCAACACAGATCTTACACCAATCCATCAAACGCTCCACCAGAGCTTCCTCTAGCATGTGTGAGACTGAACAGTAAACAGTTAGAGATTTACTCCGGTCACCTCAGAGACAAACACCGTACCACAAGCTGTTTATGTGGTGATTTGCTGTTTGGCTTCAAGAGCGGCTCAATACAATAAAAGTCTTTCAGACCTTAATAAGCTCCACTCTCCATCACTGAGCTATTGTGTGGCAACTGAGAGTGTGTGTGTGTTTGTTTCTTTGTATATTTGCTGAGTATTTATTTTTTATTTTTTGTAAATTGTGGCTTTTGAGATATGTGTATAGGCAAGGTTGCTATTGTGTTTAAGGGGGCTTGTAGCACATGTGTGTGTGTGATGAATGGTCCGTTACAGGGATAAGTACTCAATAACAGCTGACACCGTCTTGCCCTCTGCCCTACCCACACAAAAGCCCTTGATTATATTATTGTTTGACTGCTGCCCCTTGTTCTGGCTCACACACACAGCCTCACAAACTCCCCTTGAGCCCCACAGCCAACATAATTACCACTATTGTGCACCAGACACACACAAACTGACAGGCACACAAAGACGCACGCACCCTGAGATTCTCACACGCACACACACACACCACTTGGGGCTTTGACAAAGACATGGCCTCTGAGTAGCAGACGTAAGAGATGGCATGACCTCCAAAATATGGATTCATGCACAAATACAGATTAGGTTCATAATTGCCTCTTACAATGCTTCAGCACTTTAGTAATAAACACACACCATAACAAAGTAAACCCTCCCATCTGACAAAAATCAGAATGTTTTGCAATTCAAAATGTACAGTTTTTTTTTTAAAACATTTTATTTTAATTTTTTCTTTGATTGTGCGAGGATATTACATTTTCTTATTTTGCAAATATTATGAAAATGCTGCTTTTGAATGTTCAAAACGTCTGTTTTGTTGTTGTTGTTGTGTTTGTTTTTTTATCCTAAGGGAGCAAGCTATTTTCTAATATTAAGGAAACATAAAAAAAACAAACAAAAAAAAAAAAAAAAAAAAAAGATGTTTAAATCTAACTAAAACATTTCAGAAATACAAATTTCCATGAACAATGTTCATTTACATTTAGTCATTTTGCAGACTAAATGTATACATCATTAAAAAAAAAAAAATATGAAGACAATTTAAAGACAAAAAATTTAAAGACAAAAAATTTAAAGACAAAAAACATATTAAAAAATATGTTCTAAGAAACTTTTGCTAACATTTCTTCAAGTTATGAAACTGTCATTTCTGAATGTTCAAAATGGCCAGTTTTTTATACAAACATTAAGGGAAAATGCAAACATTATGTGAAAGTAGTGACATTTAAAAAAATGTTTGATGAATGTCCAACTAAACCGTTCAGAAATAAAATGTTCCATGATGTATAAATAAAGTTTTTGTGTAGGTAACTCAACAAACGTTCTATTTACATTAGCTACTAGAAGAATGTTTGTTCATAACTTTGAGAGAAACTTGCCAAAGTTCTGAGAATATTCCTCTTCTTGAGTGCACGAGAAAGCACAAGACTGTTTTGTCTGGTGTACTTAACTCAAGTCTGGCAGCTAAAAGTGTATCATGGATGCATCTCAAAGCAATTTTTGACCTAACCCATATGGGGTCATTGTAAATGCTGATTCGTCAGATTTTTTCAGAATGACAAATGTCGCTTAAAACTAGCACATCCCTTTTTAGAGTACTGTGATTTTTTTCAGACACCAGGGGGGAGGGGGGTGGCACTGAATGTACTGTCCTTTAATCTTTAATGGGCGGCTTTTGCTCACATACCCAGACCAAAACTAGCTGTGAAATGGCAAGTGGAGAGGCTATACGAGGAGAGACAGAACGAAAGAGTGGTTGCGGTGGGGGGAGAAGGAAGGTTAAGTGGAAGAATGGAACAATTCTCTGTAATGGCTGTTTACATGACCGCACGCACGTGCAGACAAATGTACCCATTAATGTGGTCTATCTCTCTTACTGGGTCTCTGTTTCTGACGTTTTCTTTAAAACCATCCACCCCCCTCCACCAAACCTTTCTTTGACAGATTGTATATGCTCACCACACTCCACACACTCTCAGAGATGCCCCCAGAACACGCACCTGCTGAAACCACTCTGGTACTTCCTTTCACTTATTCTCTCATCCCCTTGTTTCTCCTGTAAAAAGGGGACTTTTAAAGTCAGGGGCAAATTTGATGATCCCCTATATGTACTCTATTCTGCAAAGCATACTGTATAAGTAAGGTATTTTCTGTGAATGAGAAAGACTTCTGATACATTAGCCACTTTAGATACATAACTAGAAGAATAACAAAGTGCAATAAGCTGTAAAACTATTTGTACTACAAACCAGTGTTTTTATATAATATTTATATGTTTATATAATGTTATAATTGCAAAGCTAAAAGTGATTGAAACTGGAAGCCTCACACATTCAAGTTACAAATGTCCCTGCCTGCTCTTACATTAACTGACTTTTTGTGCTCTGAATCCATGGACAAGCAAATTAAAATTTCTGAGCATTATAAAGCCCAAAGTATACCGTTTTGGTATGGTACAGTACCTGTGATGCAAATTTTACCATGTATAGTATGTGCATACTGTACTATAGATTTTTTTTTTCCCTAACTGCACATACTCTGTATGCTCAGCTTGCACTTTTTGGGACTGTTTTGTTTGTTTTCAGTCCCAGAGCTTTGTTTCAAATTTAAAAAAGAAACAGATGAGGTAGAACAACAACAAACTACTGGAGACAGCAACAATAACAGATACCCACATTGATGAGAAGATTTGTGAGGGGGTTACACATAGCTCTACGGATATACATAACTCTAGTTTAATTAGAAGTACAAATACATTTTTATCACTCAACTTCTGGAGAGAAATAGCGCAGACACTGAAAAAAGGATGAAACTTTGTGTTCGTGCACACTAGCAAAAGGAGTATATTTTGGAAGACTATGTGTTCGGCTATATGCACGTGCAAAGCATTCACATCAAAAATAAAGTATACTTTGGGCTTTAGTGCTGGTAAGGTTAAGGAGGGGAAACGAGAGTGTTGGTGTGTCAGGATTGAGGTGAGTGCCCCATGTGTGTGTATAATTGTTTAATAGGCTGAGAACACACAGGCGTACCCCAGGGGTCTGCTCTGGGCCCATTCTGATTCCAGAGGAGCAGAGCAAAGGAAAGGAGATCGATCAGGCTTTCTGCCTGGAACTGACACTCTATTATGCACACACACACATTTATCTAAAAGAGAACATAACAAATACTTATATTGTTGTTATATAAAACTAATTATATAACAGCAACTAACTTAAAAAAGCCATAAATTCTAGCCAGCACATGCAGGACATTACCGTCGTTCAGTAGTAAATTCTAAGACAGATTTTAAACTAAAATCTGGTTGACCAGTCTTGCGGTGTGTGCCACTCAGGTCTTGACTAGCAAGAGCAGAGATAAGTGACATCCAATGAAAGTGCAAGAGAGCAGATAAATAAAAAATAAATAAATAAAACAAGAAAAAGTTTTGCCATATTTAAATAACTTCTTGGCACAACTTTTCTGTTTCACAAAGTAAAGCTAAGTAAACTTTTATACAGGTGAATAGAGAACCACTTAATAGTGACTACATTGAAAGATATCTATATCAGTGACAAAATGGAGGATGCTCATGTTTGCTAGGTGTGTGTAAGTGTGTGTTTCTGCATACGGTAACGATGGGCAGGGGGAGCGAGAACCTTTAATTTGCAGTAGCCATGTGGCTTTAGCCATCTGTTGACATGGTCTAAATTAATTAGCTGAACTCATTACAATTTTGCAAGGGCCCCCTAGCATTAATGAAACAGTCAGCAGACACAAGCTGAGATCTTTCTCTTTGCTTTTCTCTATCTATCTATCTATCTATCTATCTATCTATCTATCTATCTATCTATCTATCTATCTATCTATCTATCTATCTATCTATCTATGTATCTATCTATCTATCTATCTATGTGTGTGTGTGTATGTATCCATTACATAGTTTAACACATTTGATCACCAATGAATCTTCTGTAGTGAATGAGTGCAATCAAAATTAGAGACCATACAGCTGAGAAAATGTTGCATGAAGCAAAAAGGTGTGTTTGTAAGAAATAAATCCATCAAGACATTTTTGACTTCAAATCGATGCTATCCGCTCCTCTATCAATAATGTTGTTTTTATCAGCCGATTCAGCTCCTGTTCTGACGGAACCCATTCACTGCAGAGGATCCATTGTTAAGCAAATAATGTAATGTTAAATTTCTCCACATCTTTTCCAATTAAGAATCAAACTCATATTCACTGGATGGCCTGAGGGTGAGTACGTTTTCAACAAATTTTAATTTATAAATGAAAACTCTACAGCAGTAGTACATAAAACAAATATTCCATAGTCATAAGATAGCTTTGTGAGTTGCTGTTCACCTTTAAAAATTTGACTCCCTGACAGTCTTTGTATAATTTGCCTCCATATTCCTTGTTCTTGGTATCCTGAAAATGAACATCACAAAGCCAAAACTCCAACAGATTTGCTAACAGACACACCTTTCCATTTCAGCCATACTGTTGCTATGTCTACTTTTTCTATCTCTTTCTCTTTTTCTCTATCCAGAGGGAGTGCTCAGTCAGTAGCACCAAAGACACAACAGATGGGACTCAACATCATCCACGAGCGAGAGGGAGAGTAAGAGTGAGTGAGGAAGAGAGAGAGAGAGAGAGATAAGAGATAGAGAAAGAGAGAGAGAGAAGCATTTATTATTTACACCACTCCATATTGGAATATTAATGCTAAAAGCAATCGGGCGACTCTTCATTAAATTAACTGGAGATGCAGAGAAAAGGAGAGAGAGGGTGGTAGAGAAAGGGGAGAAGGCACATGCTGTTAAAAGGCCCTAAAATTAGTGAAGCAAAAATGAATCCATTAAGGCTTCCATTCTCCCCTCTCTTCCTCTTCCTCTCTCAGTCCTCTCCTCTGCACACCTCACACGCTCCTATTAAAAACTGCTGCCCTGGCAGCATGTGCGCACTTAAAGCTGTTTTTCCATGTCTTTCCAGAAATATGCATTTCTGTGCTGTCCCCTTAAGTGCCTGCTCAAAATTTAAACATGCATTTGGTGGCCCATACTTCCTCTGCTTCCATTTACCCCCTCTTTTTGCTATATCTTCTCCACTTTATATATTCTTGATCCCATCATTCACTTCTTTTCATTTTTTTAGTCCCTCCTTCACCTAAATGGCATTTTTCTATAGATTAACGCAGGCCCCAGATGTGTATGTGGCAAGGGTGCATCTGGCATTACGGCATGGGATATGCGGAATCGTTAGCGGCCCTCATATTTATGCACGTACACAAACACACTTGCATGCCAGCATTAGAGTCGGCAGTGTCTGCTTGGCAACATGGTGCGTGTGTATACGAGCAGTCTTCCTATTAGCTGAGCGCTGGTACACGCTGTTGACTTATCAAGAGCGGAAAAAAAAAAAAAAAAAAAAAAAACATACATTTAATCTTCCTGGCATTACACGTTGATGCTCCAGTTACAAGCTCACTACAAACCGCGCGCACACGTGTTTGTCATGAGTGTCAGGTTTTTCCTATATTGAGGCAACCAAATGTCCCCACAAGGACAGTAAAAACAGAAATCAACCAACCAACCAACCAATGGTGTGAGGGTTAGTTTAAGGAGTAGAGCATAGAAAATACCATTAGTTCAGTATAAAAAACAATAAATGTCAATCAAAAGTCCTCACTATGATAGAAAAACAAAAAATGTGTGTGTGGATGTGCATTTTCCTGCATAAGGGTGACAGTCTATCCTGTTTAAGGGCCCTGGACACACATACGCACACACAAAGGGTCCAAATCAATTCCAATTTCCTAGGTGTTCATTTAAATAATTGGGATGGCAGGGTTGAGATGAAGAGTCAGGCACACACATTCATTTAGTCAGACAAAGCAGCATTCTGGCTGTCTGGGTTATGGGTCACATCAGGTTTAACCTTTACGCAACATGAAAAAAAGAGGACAAGAGAACGGCTTAAAACACAGGCCCTTAAACACCTCCGAAGAGAGAGAGATGCTAATGTGCGTCTGACACAAAGCTTTTTTTTCATATGAACAAGCACCATGTTTGTCCATATGTAAATATCAATGCAAGATTATGTAAATATCAATGTGACACGTTTATTAGTGTGTTTGGAGCTCAGTGCATTAGCGCACTGGCCGCAGGGTCGGCCCCATGAGAGAATTATTGATTTTAATGGCAGATATGCTGCTATCAGAAAGATGTCATATTGTGCACAGAATACCAATCTGAGCATGAGACATGACACAACCCTGCCTCCTACCCCCAAAACAAACCCACAAATCAATATCAAAAGTACACAAATTGATCCGCGTACACACACACACACACACACACACAGGACAAACACAACTGTACGACCCATATCTGCACAGACATCCCAACATACTGTCTGAGTTGCTATGGCACCCAGTTCATATGTGTGATGTGGCTGCTGTTAGTCTTAAAATAAAACTGGGTTATTCAGATTTGACTGTTTGCCGTGCTAAGCTTTGCATTAATACACACAATACTGCAGGTTTTAATGATCTCAGCTGTTTCTGAAATAATGCTTTGAAACAAAAACACGTTTTTTGTTTCAAAACTGCTCGCACAAAAGCGAAAGGGTTTGATTGAAAACTTTGGATGTGTGCATTAAAAATTATTTGATATTAATCATCATTGATCATCTCTCTTTTAAACCTCATCTGAAGTCATTCAATAGGTTGGTGTCAAAACGACTCGAAATTTACAACATTATTCACTGAAAATCTTTTCTCTCAGATTTCATTTATGCATTATACATAACAAAACTAGGTGCATCAAGACGTGTTGCACCAGATCTGAGTCCAACAACGCCGAATGCCTTTCTGTGAGTTGCAATGTGGCAAGTTTGAATAAGCTTCAGTGGCTCTGAAATACTGTAGTAAGCCTTGTGAAAATGAAGTGGTTAATTGTGTTGAATTTGCACTTGTAATGTACTTCAAATGTTGAAAGTATATATATATATATATATATATATATATATATATAAAATACTTGCAGATATCATAAAATTTATGAAATAAGGCCATTTAAGTGTACCTAAATTAATCTTTCATGACTGTTTCTTAAACTTCAGTACACTTTTAAAGAAATGCACTTTGTAATATTGTCACATTAAAAGTTTACTTTAAAGTACATTTTAAATTATTACATTTTAAGTCCACTTATTTTGTTGTCTAACATATTAAAGCACATGTAAAGTATACAAGTTACATAAAAAATATGTACTTAAGTAACATTTAAGTATTTAAAAAAAAGCACTCTAATGTTCAGCTCATTGCATTTAATACAAATTAAAACTACAATAAATTTCCATTTAATTGCAATTAACTTGCACACTGAGTACATTCTTTTAAAGTATATTATTTCTGTAATGAGTACTCTTTTTAAAAGTATGCTAAGTGGAGTTAATTAGTTACAAAATTTGGAAATCCAAACATGTCACAGTTTTGGCCTTGTTTTATAAGCGCTTTATATGATTTGATTTTCAGTGAATAACAATGTAAGTTTTTGTCTGTTCCTCACATTTTGGAGCTTGAGAGCATGTGGTTACAATGTTTTTTGTTGTTTTTTTTTAATAGTATGGAAAACAGCAGCATAGACATTCTTCAAAACATCACCATGTGTGTTCCACACAAGTAAGTCATAAAGGTTTGTAACTACACAAGGGTGAGTAAATAATAACATCATTTAAAATTTTGGTTGAGATGTCCCTTTAAATGTGCCCTCCATTTGTATAAGAACACACTGACTCAGCAAAGCAGTCTAAAATCTGGTTTGTGGTGTCCTTACCTGTGTGTTTAATACATATCCAGTCTCCCTCTGCCCATTTTTATGGAAAGAACAAAAAAGTGCATGTGGTGCAGATGAGGGGGAGTGGGGGCAGTTAGTCCGCCATCTGGCAGAACCTAAGGCTGTTCTTACCCCATTGCCCACATTTCTCTTTCATTCTCTCTCTCCTTTCACCTTATTTCCCTTTGCTTAGAGGGGGCTACAAAGCAAACAGAAAGACTAGAGCTGAAGAAACTAGACTCACACACAACATCAACACGGTCCCACAAAATACCCAAATTAGGTTAATGGAGATGAATTGTAATTGAAGCCATGGCTGACGTAGACCACACACACACACACCCTTCTTTACATGGAGTGCTGGAACAGGCTAGAGGGCTGGAGAAAGGAAGATGGGTGGATGAGAAAGACAAAAGAGATGGATGGATGGAAAGATGGAGAGGGGAAAAATCAGTGGGAGGTAACGCCGAAAGAGCTCTAAGCGTCCTGCCAAACTCTTGTCACATCAATAAAACTCATTCCCAAATTGAAATGAAGAGAAAGAGAGGGATCAGTGGAAAGATATAGGAAAGTGAAAGGGAGCCAGAGATTCACATGAGTGAGCAGACATGGGTCAAGTCAGGAAATGAAACAGCAAGATGTCATGAGAACAGATCACGCACTCTACTAGATAAATATACACTTACTCCTCTGCACGTCTTTTTCTTGAAAAGTTTAATGAGAAATATTTCAGTTCATAATGAGATCTCTCACTACTGATTACACGATTTGTCATGGAAAGTTTTATGAAAAATCTTCAAGTTCTCGATGAGATCTCTGATTTCTGGAAAATCTGAGCAGTCTGACATTTTTGAGATGCCTTCTGAAACTGCAGAAGAGACAAAATTCAAGAAGACGGGGATTGCTGACTCTCTACAAATTTGAGCACAGTTTAAAGGATTAGTTCACTTCCAGAATAAAAATTTCCTGGTAATTTTCACACCCCCATGTCATCCAAGACTAATGCTTTAAACTGTGCTCAAATTTGTGGAGAGTCAGCAATCCCCCATCTTCTTGGATTTTTTCTCTTCTGCAGTTTCAGAAGTGATTTCAAAAATGACTCAAATTGATCAGATTTTGCAGAAATCAGAGATCTCATTAAGAACTTGAAGAATTTTCTGTTTTTTTTTGTTTTGTTTTTTTAATCAGGGGGAAAAAAATCTTAGAAACTGGACACCTGAGAGATCCTAAATTGCTTCTCAGTTGTATCACAATGCTGTCTAAGAGAAACAACTGAGATCTATATATAATTAGATAGTTTTAAGAACATGTTCAGTACATTAAGGATAATAAATTAACATAAAATATACTGTAACTACAATATCGTCATGAAGGAATTTCACGAGAAATGTTTGAGTTTATATTAAAATCTCTAATGTTTGATCACAGACACTATCTTAGTAGATCTGAGCACAGTCTGAGAAATTATGGAGATTACTTATGACACTTTACAGGGGAAATGTGTATGATTACTACCTCGGGAGGTCTTTTCCTCAGGAGACAATACAAAAGTTTCTCTATTTACAGTAATCTCATTATTGTCTGCGAGAAACGACTGAGATATTAACGTGATCTGCTGTGGATGTCAGTCACAAACAAATCCCATGCGCTATGATCTCACAAAGACACTGAGAGGGACAGGAACATCAAAAACATAACCTCAGCTAGAGAGGGTCTCAAAAAGACAGACAGGAATGAAGGGAAGAGGGAGAGAAAGAGATGCAAGGAGCTGATGAATGCGAGTCTGTTTTCCTCTCAAATAAACAAGGCAAGCTCTTGTCTATCAGAGAATGTGAGGGAGAGAGAGACAGAAAGCACACAGTGTCTAAAGAAAAAAAATAATGGGCATTCAAAAAAAAAAAAAACACTGAGGTGGGTGCAACTGAATAAACAAAGAAATGGAGAGAAAGACAGAGAAGGTCACGAGGTGAGAGGAGGAGAGGAGAAGTAGATGAGGATGGTGCTCTGCAAGAAGTGTGAGATGATGAGACAAACACAAACTATTGATGAGTGTGCACCAAATGAACATAAGAAAATAAAATCTAAATGAAGGATGGTGGTTTCATGTGGCCACAGCTTTGATTAATTGACAAAAAAGTAAACAGAAATAGAAAAAAATAGATCTATATCTAAATAAATCTAATAGACAAAAGAGCCACAATAAAAGTCTTTAACATTAGAATTAACAAACATTCATTTTTAAAGTATGCACTGATTATTTCACAAATGTAACTCAGAAAACAAAGCAGAATATATAATTATGTTGTGGATAACTAGTTCACTAGTTAGTAGGTTTAGGTTAGGGTTTGTATCTGTAAAAGAAAAAAGAAAAGAAAAAAATAACTCAAATTTCTGTTCATTTTAAGTATAATTCTGTTGCAAATAACTTAATACTAGTTAGGTATAACTTAATATAAATAAACCAACATTTTTGCAAATCCACTGACTGATTTGTCCTCAAAATTGCTTGTTGCACCTTGTAAACACAACTTCCTGGTGGACTGATGACAAACTGTGTGAGACTAGTTAAGAGGTGTCAGCCTAAAAGTGAACAATAGTGCATGTGCATGTGTGTAAACATACTCATGCATCTTGCATGTTTCCGCATTTGACTCTTGCTTTACGCTAGCAAGACTGTGAGCGTTCAGGTGTTCAGCAAAAGCATCAAGAAGAATCTGTGCCAATGCACACAGAAAGACTAACTGTGTACGAGTGTGTATGTATGTGTGTGTGTTTTGTGTGTTTGTTGTGCATGGCAAGCGGTCATGCTCTGATGCCCTAGGACTTGTATTAAAGGTATGGTGACTGCAGAGGAGATGTGTTTGTGTGTGCGTGTATGTGTTTGAGGAGGTGGAGGGGGTTTGTGGTGGTCTCTAGAGAGTTTGTATCAAGGCTAGGCTGGTTTTCAACTGAAATGTATATGAGATTCAAATTACATGCCTGCTCTTCTCTTTTCTCCACCCCTCCTCCCTCCGCTCTCTCTCTTTCCTTCTCTTCCTCTCTGTCTTCTGGGATTCTTAGTCAGCTTCAGGCTCAGAAACATTCCCTCCCTTCTCTGTTTTCCCTTATAATTTCTCTTGCCAAGGAGACAGACAAAAAAAAAAAAAAAAAAAAAAAGGACAGCTGCACACTGATGACATGTTTCAAAACACAGATATTGTATCATAGCGATTGGACTAAGACATTTTCAGTTAAACAGATGTCTTAAAGGCCACTGTGATTAACTTTTGGACCTCTTTGGACAGCTCAGTGACCTCCAAAGTGACCTGCAAGCATTTTAGGATGCTTCCATATGAGCATCCTGTGCATGGTCAGGCAAACGGTTTTAGACGAAAATTTAAAAGGGAACTTTAAAAATGGACAGTGATAAGAAAAAAAAAATAATAAGCAGTTTTCACAACCTATTGTACTTCAATAATGTAACATTTGACCAGTAAAATTATATATTCAACAAGAAAATGATGAAAGATTATTAAAATATACTTCATTTTATTTTGTTAGAATAACATGCACTGATGAATCATGTATATTACAACTAGGAATGTGTGTTAAGACAGCAAAAAGGGTCACTAGGTTATGAATTCATATGTTCTTGAACATTATCTTAAAAAGCTGGACAACTTCAGTTGTTCGAGAAGTAAAAAAGGACACTGGAAACTTCTTTGTGAGGGTAAGTGGAAGAGAAATAAATAGGGCCAAAGATCGAACCCTGAGGTACACTAGTATGAGTGCAAAATAATACGCAACAAACAGTCAAAGTATGTTTTCCAAAAAAATGTCTTCACAAAATTGTAAAAGACAAAAGGAAAGGGGGGAAAAAACATTACAAGCCCAAGGCAGTGCAAAGCGTGGGTACTGGACCAAAGACATCGAACTATAACTGGGCAGAGAGCAACAGAAATGCATACTACCTGACACTTCAGCAGGGGCATGGAGAGAAAGAGAAGTAAAACAGAAGAGATGAGAGAGAGGAGATGGATGGGTAAGCCAGTTAGATGAGCAGGAGGAGAGAAATAACGATTCTGAACATAAGAGGGGGGTCAGGTATGCCTGAAATGCTCTGAAGAGAGAGAAACAAAGGATGAATATCGAGTGGAGGGAAAGGAGAGCCTGAGGAGGTGGAAGTCAAGAGAAGAGGTACAAACACATATTCACTCACACACAAACACGCTCTTAACTCATAAATAACTATGCTCAGAGGGAAGCAGGTTAAAAGACACTCTTCTCAAACAGTTAAGAAGCTGTGTTTCAACCTATCGGACCCCAACATAGAAAATAAAATAACCCTTATACAAAACATGAGTTGTATGTGAGTTCAAGATGGCGCCCGTTGGTGTTGGCTGCTCATCTTGCTCAGTTTGTTTTATTGTTTTTACTTTTTGATGTTGTGTTTACTTCCTCAATATTGTCAGACTTTATGTACTTATGATTGTCAAGCTTTATTTAATATCCGTTCAGCTGTACCTGACACCGGTGCTTTTTTTCCCTCTATCTATGAACTATCAGAGTTTTGAAGCCCTCAAGCAATGATGTTGGACTATAAGAAACCGGTGCTTTATGTAAATTTTTATCATGCACCTAAATATCACAAAAACTTCATTGAGGAATTCTCTGATTTATTTATTTTTTTCTCATATTGTACTATTGTCTGATTCAGTCTTAATTGTTGGAGATTTTAATGTACATGCTTGCTGCCCAGGAAAATCCATGGCATCTGAGTTCTTAGAAATATTGTGCTCTTAACTTGATTCGATCTGCTAAGAGTAGCACTCATGAACTTGGCCATTCTCTTGATCTTGTTCTGTCTTTAGGAATTTCAATTTGTGATCTTAATATCACACCACATGGATTTTCTGATCACTGTTCGTTGGTATTTAATGTGAACCTTCCAAGTGTATGTCCATCTGCTACTCTGTCTATGGCATATTCCCAAACAATCACCCCACTTACAGCACCAGAATTTCTAAATGCTTTTATTGCCTCTTCACAAAACCGAATATGAAATCTTCCTTCTGTTGATCAAAATGAGTTGATTACAATGTTTAATTCAGCACATTATAGACTCCATTGCTCCATACAAACTGAAGGAAAGAAGAGCCAAAACACAACCTTGGCTAAATGAACAGACTCGTATACTTAGACGGGAATGTGGAAGAGCAGAATGGAGGTGGTGGAAAGATAGGTTGCAAGTTTCCTTGCAAATGTTAAGGAAAAGTCTGACAAAATATCAAAAAGCTGTTAGTCTTTGAGTAAGTCTTTTATCTATGGCTGCTAACCCAGTGCCAACAGACATAACTGGACACATATGATTTTAAAAAAAAAAGACTGGACCCATATGATTATTTTTTTTTTTTTTGGCCAATTTCAAAATTGCCTAGCTTGTCTAAGGTACTTAAAAAAAAAAACAAACAAACAAAAAAAAAAACCCTGTGCCGAAACAATTATTCGCTTTCCTAACAAATTTCAAAAAATTCTAGTCTGGTTTTAGGTGTGTACACAGTACAGAATCAGCCATTTAATGATCTTCTTTTAATTACGAATGCCATTGAAGAAAAAATGCTGTGATGCTGAAAACCTTGTTCAACTGAATGAAAACAAAACAGAAATCATTATATTTGGTCACACAGCTTGTAGCCAGATGGTAAACAATAACTTAGGCCTATGGAAGGGAGCCTATTGTTTGACTCATCTCTCATATTTGATATTTTTCATATTTGACTCATCTCCCATATTTAATTTTTGACTCATCTCTCATATTTGATCGACAGATAAAGAAGATGGTTCATAATTGTTCTTCTATTTAAGGGCAATAGCCAAATTGAAACCAATTTCATCAGCCAGTGCCCTGGAAAAAGCTGTCCATGCCTATATATTTTTTCTCCCGTTAAGATGCTCTTTATGACAGATATTATAAGATTTTATCTTCTTTCTGATCCCTTTTGCACATGGGAATTTAAATTATCTAAAGAAGAAAATGAAATGTTTTGTGTTTTACCATGGAGCAATAAAATAAAATGAAATGAAATGAAATGTTGGGACTTGCCAAACATATATTGCTCGGTTGCACCTAGTACAAAATACTGCATCAAGGATGTTAATGAATGCTGGGAAAATGTATCCTTTTGGATGGACCAGTTCAATTTAGGGTACAGTATAAGATATTGATATATGTTTTTAAAGCAGTCCACTGAATGACAGTTCAGGCATAATATTAAGATCATCAAACAAGTTTTTTCGAACAATCCTCAGAGCGTTCCTCAAATTGAAGGTTGATCATGCTTTCTCTATCAATGACCCAAGACTGTAGAATAATCTGCCATTAGATGTTACATCTTCCTTAACTCTTAATGTTTTTTTTTTTTTTTTTTTTTTTAATGCTTGCATTTGAAAACACTAAACCCTACTCTAAATCTAACTACTATGGTAAAGTGTTTTGAAGACATAACATATTATTATGAAAGGAGTCATGTGAAAATAAGTCTTTATTAATCAATAATCTCCACCTTTAATCATAATTTGTGTGAAAAGGAATAAGCTTTATTTGGCTAAATATTAACAGTTGTGCAAAAGGAAATGTGTGTGTACAAATTGCATGAGTACATAATGCATTATACCATGAACAATATTAGCAGTTATGAATGAATCAAACCCTTTCAGACAATAAGAAATTTTAATATAGTATACCGTGCATTATCACTGTATGTGGGCAGACACAAATCACACAGAAAAATAAAATTACTCACTGTAACATCAATTTTTCCTTTGTCTTGCAAACACTGAACTACAGC
Source organism: Cyprinus carpio (assembly GCF_018340385.1). NCBI lineage: Eukaryota > Metazoa > Chordata > Actinopteri > Cypriniformes > Cyprinidae > Cyprinus > Cyprinus carpio. The sequence continues at coordinate 10,530,943 of NC_056586.1, forward strand.
ACTTCACAGGAGATAGAGTGTCTTCACTGGTGGTCACCATATCGCGTTGGAGCTCATTTGCATAAAATTAAGCTTCACAACTTTGTCACATTGCAGAACACTCTCAGATCAGGTCACTGACGGCTGCTGACACTCTGTCATTGAAAATGAATGAGTTCTGGCTGTCGCTGCAGAGAGCTGTCAGTTTGAATGCCACTTTAGAAAGCAACAATGCACAAATTACGAATTATGCAGCTATAAAGCAAGTGCAAAATGCATTACAGATACTGACTCCACTTTTCTCGGAAACATTGATCTGCTGTAAATGTGTAAGTGTGTGTGTGTGTGCAGGCATTCTGGTAGGCCAGTGAAATGTTGTCCAGATTAAAGACTTGTGGGAGTCCCAGGATGCTTGCTATATAACACAGAGGCCATTGATTAGCCATTAATGACGCACTGAGAAGCCATCTCCCCCACCAGTACTCAATCATACCTCTAGAAAGAGAGATAGAGAGGCATCAAGACAGGGTCTTGGTATACATCCTCATGCCTATAGCCAGTGCACAGCCGTGCTGATATTCAGTACACCAGCACAACCACAGTAACACCCGAATTAGAAGACTTTCAAGAATTTCATAGAATCATTTTCTTACTCAAGGCAAAATCTGTCACTCCTTGCCAATATAAGTTCCTACTTACACACATCACTAAGTCATCATTACTGGAGTCAAACAGCATTAATCTGTGGAAAACAGTGGAAAAATCCAAATAACACATCCCCCGCATTTCTAATTATGCATGACATCTCCACTGCCACATTTAGGCAGCCCACACCCTTCCAGAGCGTGAACCGGACAGACACACATTCAGCCACACACATCCCAAGCCTAAACCAGGTTAACATCAAGGCTGGGGTCCTCATTAGAGACTAATTAGTAGTGTTGGTCAAGCAGGTCTCATTTCAGTCCGTACATTTGCTTTTATTTCTTCGTTGCTATGAAAAAAAATGCTGTGTTTTTGGATCCAGCCTGAAGATCTTACAGATTCAAGGAAATATAACATACCTAACGGATGACAAACATGCTGGCACATGCACACATATGGCACTCGGATGGCGCAGTGTGGGGTTTGCTGCATAACTAAGCATGTAGAGAGGAAGCCATCTTCTCTGGGTAGCACCAAATGAATTCACAGAGGCTCTATGCAAATGTTCCCTGGGCTAACGAGCCTGGCTAGATGATTGGAGTGCCATTGAAATTCTCCTCTCGTACCACACTCCTTCCTCTCCTGGCTTCCTATCTCTGTTTCTCATTCTCTCTATCGCTTTGCCACCATCTATCTATCTATCTATCTATCTATCTATCTATCTATCTATCTATCTATCTATCTATCTATCTATCTATCTATCTATCTATCTATCTATCTATCTATCCTGAAGCATGTTCTATTTATCCTGAAGCATGTTCTAATGTTTGGCTAAATCTCTCTTTCGGTCTCTTCATCTCTTATTTTCCCTGTCTCTGTGGGCAATGGGACGGTGGTGTCTCTTCTTAAACACATTCTGATGCTTTGCACCTGCTCTCCCTGTAAAACATCCAAACACGGTCATGAATAAACAAGCCCAGTCCTCCAACCTTTGCTCAAACCACACCACTGCCCCCGTGAACATACATCAATAAGTAAACGCCTCCCAGACCCCCCCCCCCCCCCATATACACTCGCACAAAAACACACACAGCAGGTAGGATGCCTCTACATAATCCCTTTAGCACCTTACTCTTTAATGTAGACACAGAGACTTGAAAAAAAATAAATAAATAAGGGACGGATAGGGCGTCTTTAACAGGTGGACATGTGGCCATCAGCCCTTCTTTCCCTAGAGGATCTGGTGACACTGGGACTTAAAAGCGCACACCTCTCTCTCTCTCTCTCTCTGTCCATCTGTCCGGCCCCACCACAGCTTTCATCACTCTTTCACTGTCTGCATTATTCAGCACCTGCCTCTCTTTCTGTCTTTTACTTTATCCCTTCCTTCTTTATTTTTGTTGTGCCACTTTCTGAGGGAATATTGTCACTCATTCTCTTACCCCGAGACAGACAGGCAGAGAGAGAGAGAGAGAGAATGGTGTGGTTGTTTGAGGGAGCAGCTGGAGTGGAGGCACGCTCCACTAAAGAGAGCACTGATTACTAACGCTCACAGAGCAGCTCTCCATCTTCACCTCTCTCTCCCTCTCTCTCTCTGTGTGTGTGTGTGTGTGTGTGCTGTAGAGATTCTGGGTCTGAATATGCAGATTGGTAGAAAATGGCTGTAGCTGGTAGACACTGAGTGTGTGATCAGCTGAGTCTCACCGCAATTCATTGAGCAATTTTGTATATTTATAAGCAAATCAGGGTGTACTTTCACACACATACATGTTCGCTGATCAAGTCTAGACCCTTTAGCTCATCCGATTTTTTTGAGGTACATCCCCACAAAAAGTATAAATGTGTCAAAAATCAGAAATTTTATTGTACATAAATTGTAAGACAACGACAATAATGCATCTATCTATCTATCTATCTATCTATCTATCTATCTATCTATCTATCTATCTATCTATCTATCTATCTATCTATCTATCTATCTGTCTATCTATCTATCTGTCTGTCTGTCTCCGTCTGTCTGTCTGTCTGTCTGTCTATCTATCTATCTATCTATCTATCTATCTATCTATCTAATCTGTCTGTATGTCTGTCTGTCTGTCTGTCTATCTATCTATCTATCTATCTATCTATCTATCTATCTATCTATCTATCTATCTATCTATATATCTGTCTGTCTGTCTGCCTGTCTGTCTGTTGTTCTATCATCCATCCATCTGTCCATCCATCTGTCCATCCATCCAGCCAACCATCCATCCATCCATCCATCCATCCATCCATCCATCATATTTTATATTAATTCATTTATTCATTTTTTTTTCAATATTATTTGTCTGCTATAATCAATATAGAGTTCTGAAGTACAAAAGAAAGTGTTGGAATTTCCACACTTTTGCCAGATAGATAGATAGATAGATAGATAGATAGATAGATAGATAGATAGAAACATACATTTTAACTTCCATACCACATGTGGTCAAAATACTATTATGAAGTTAGTAACAGTTTTATTACCATATTCCTATGCCATGAATATGCAAGGAACTCAAGATAATTCAAAGAACGCCCTGATATTTCCATGATAAATGTCAAAAAAAAAAAAAAAAAAAAAAAAAAAAAATAGCATTACAACAATGCCATGTCCAAAAATCCATTGTAATACTATGAAACTTTTTTGTTAGTGCAAGCCCTATATAAAGTGGCAAACAGGCCAAACAAATCAGTGTACATTTTAAACAGTGACAAAAGGAATGTGACTGGAGAAATGCAGTGTAGGACAGAAACGTCCAGTTGAATCAGTGTGGTGTAATTCCTCTTCAGCGAGTGAGTCCCCACTGGAGTTCAGTCCCCTCTACCCTCATCTGTCACACGCTCCTTCAGCACCTCCAAATAAAACCCCATACACTCCATTCACTGCTCAGATTATTGATTTATTTTTCAGTTCCACTTTAGAGGACAATTTGTATGAAGCTTTTCCATAATGCATGAGTGTGTGTGTGTGTATTATTGAAACTTGTGCCGTGTAAGGGGCATGTTAGGACATGACCAACTTCTCTCACACACAAACACACATTACAATGTACAGGCACACACTGAAATGCTACACACTAGCAAACATACATTAGGTGACGTTTCATTAACGGGTTCCTGGAACAATGTGACCAAGTTACCATCACCATCTGACAGATCTCACTTTTAAATGGAACTTAAACTTTTCTATACAATGAAACTGAATGTGGACATGAGCTGTCAAGCTGCGGACAGTGCTACAAAAGCATTCTATATGAGCTTCAGAAGACTTGTGAAATAGTGCACGAGTCATATAGATCATATAGGTCATTTTTGGAGGTCAACAGCCCTGGTCCCTATTCACCTTAAAGGGATACTCCACCCCAAAATGAAAATTTTGTCATTAATCACTTACCGCCATGTCGTTCCAATCTCGTAAAAGGGGTTTCACTCTACATCACCATAGCGCCATTTTGGCTAATATTCTGTGTCAGCAACGCCACATGATGCACTGTTTTCTTTCAAATCAAAGCGTAAATATACGTAGTAAATGTATCCTTGTGGTGCGGCTGACACAGAAGAGTGTACGCTGCCTGCGTACTGCTCAGATTCGCCAAAATGGCGCTATGGTGATGTGGAGAGACACAGAGGAGACAAATTGTTGAATAAAGTCATTATTTTTGTTTTATTTGCGTACAAAAAGTATTCTCGTCACTTCATAACGTTACGGTTGAACCACTGATGGCAGATGGACTATTCTGAAGATGCTTTTCATACTTTTCTGGACCTTGACAGTGTATTTTACTTGGCAGTCTATGGGACAGTCACAGGCCTTGCGGTTTTCACCCAAAATATCTTAAATTGTGTTCCGAAGACGAACAAAGCTTTTACGAGTTTGGAACAACATGGGGGTAAGTGATTAATGATAAAATTTTCATTTTGGGGTGGAGTATCCCTTTAAATGAGTGGGAAAAGAACAGAATGAACATTCTGCTAAACATCTTCTTTTTAGGTCTAAAATAAAAAAAAAAAAATGTTTGGGTGAAATGTAATGTTACTGTTTATATATATATATATATATATATATATATATATACATACATATATATATATATTTTTTTTTTTTTCTTTTTTTTTTTTTTTTTTTTTTTTTTTTTTTTTTTTTTTTTTTTTTTATTTTTTTTTTTTTTGTGTGTGGTATTAAAAATCTTCTGTACTTGAAACAGAGCTGAAAAAAAGATTAAATATAACTTTAAAAATCTAAATCTAAAAATTAGAAATGTTTTCCTGGCAACTAACTGAAATAAATAATCTGAAGTATTACAACTACTAAAACTAAAATTGAAAGGAAAATAAATTTTAATTGTATCAATCAGGGTTCTTAAAAAAACAAACAAACAAAAAGAATATATATATTTAAAAATCTACAGTTTAAATCTACAGTTTTATATAATATATATATATATATATATATAATATATATATATATATATATATATATATATATATATATATATATATTATATATTAATATATATTAATAGCTAATTCAAAATATTAATACGTATTAAAATAGTATATTAATAATAATAAAGTGACACTGGTGTAATATAGTGCTGGTATGAATCAATGCATATAAATGCATAAACCCAGAAGCATCTTAACTTCTCTAACAGACACAGTCCAGTTTCACTCAAAAATAACCTGAACACAGATCTACTCACTTCCTCCTCTAAATCTGCTATTTCATTCAGTGTTTTTCCTCTGACCATTCTCTACAGAAGTGTTTGGTTCAGGGAAGTCTGTCCAGGTTGGAGTTTATGCCCCTCTCAGCAGGAAATCTGTCAGCCATTCGGAATGTGTTTGTGGCATGCACATAACTGTGAAAGCACTGGACTGTATATGTGTGTGGCGCCGTGGTGGTACACTAATAAAAAAACAAAAAATAAAAAAATCACACTGCGATGCATCCTTACACCTTCCTCATTCCGACCATCGTTTCATACTAGTTGCCATGGAGATAAGACAAAACTCACACTGTTTTGGGTTTTCAGAAGAGGAGGAGAATGATCTGAACAAAACTGCCTGATGAAAACTTATACTCACACACACACACACACACACACTGGTACGTACATTCCACACTATTCCAGACAAACTGACACCAATAGCAAAAAGGAACACTTCAAGGCAATAGTCCAACCAAAAATTATTATTTATTTATTTTTTGTTATTTTTTTTTTAATATCCAGGCTACTCATTTCAATAATTAATGAAAGTGAATAGGGAGAAAAAAAAATGACAAAAAGCATCATAAAATGATTTCATTCAAAAGTCATATGTAATATTCCAAGTCTACAGAAGTCAGGTAATACCTTTTGTTAAGAAAAAGGTGAAGTTCACCCAAAGATGAAAATTCTATCATCATTTATTCACCCTGATGTTGTTCCAAACTCATACGTGTTTTGTTCTGCTTCAAAACACAAATGATTTTATATTTAATGAAACCTGAGAGATTTCTGTCCCTCCATTGAAAGTCCACACAACCAAAACTTTGGTGCTTCAAAATGTTCATAAAAAGATCATAAAATGAATCCAAATCAAATGAACGGGTTTAATCCAAGTCTAATGGGTTTAGAACATTTAGAACATGAGGCTGAGTAACTGATGACAAAATTTTAAGTTGTTATTCACTTAAAATCTTGACACAGAGATAAAGTAATTAAAAAAAAATAAAAAATAAAAAAAAATCCTGCTGATCCAGTTCACAGAACTGGTCTAAAAGATTCATTCTGAAGTTCGAATCAATGATTCAGCGATCTAGTCAGATTATCACTAAGTAACAACTTAATATTCAGTCTGCTTCTCACAAAAAGCTATCGTATGACTTCAGAAGACTTGGAATATAGCATATACCGACCACTTTTATGATGTTTTTGAACCTTGACGAACCCATTCCTCATTTACTTTCATTATATTGAAACTTGGACCTTAAAATATTCACCTTTTCTTATATTCACCAGATCAGTCATTCTCTCACAGTTTGTGTATATGTGTCCAAGTGCTACGGTCTTGTACTTATCAGCTAGTCAAATATTGACACTTGAGAGAGCAGCAGCACAGTCACTTTCTGTCACTCATAGAGTTTAATAGTGTATGTATGGTAACAGTGCACTGTAAATGTGCACAATATCTGCTGCTGGAATACAGCAGTAATGCTAAACTAACAGAGGACAAGAAAAGGAGGACAAAGGGTGACTGAAAGTGGAGAGCTTGATTCTAACAGATTACAGCAATGTGTCTTTTACTGGACTGAGTGGGATCACACAACTAGCAATGTACCGGGAAGGAAGTGAGACCGTTGAGCAAGAGCATGGACTTCATTTTACTACTAAAAGTATTTTAAAAGATGAGAGATTTTTGCCTATTATTCCAGTTTTGCTTGGTTTTCCTTGAAGTGTCAGGCTGATATAGAACTATAACCACACACATCCACGCTCACACTCATAAACTGCACCACTATTTGAGATTTACTGCAAACAAGATGCAGTTTTTCCTCGCCCTTCATATAAATAGTCCTATCAGCATAATGATTCCACATCGCACATGCTGACGTGCTTATTTCTTTATTCCTTTTCCATTTCAGATCAATAATTTAGCATCGCTCCATCTTTTTTGCATTTCATTAAATTCACACAGGGAATTGCCTGGATGTTATGAATCTCATCCCAGCTTCATCAATGGGAAATAGCAAAATGGCTTAATGACACATTCAAAAAAGGACTGAAGTGCAGGGAGACCCCAAGATCAACTACACATTACTCTATCTGTCAGTATTTCTAATCTAGCTATGAAAATGTTTCCAGATGTTACTTAAAGGAATAGTGCACCCAAAAATAAAATGTTGCTGATATTTTACTCACCCTCAGGCCATCTAAGATATAAATGAATTTGTTTCATGATTGGAACAGATTTTAAGAAATGTAGCATTACATCACTTGCTCCCCAGTGGATCCTCTGCAGTGAATGGGTGCCGTCAGATTGAGAGTCCAAACAGCTGATAAAAACATCACAGTAATCTACAAGTAATCCACATGACTCCAGTGAACGTCTTGTCAAGAGAAAAGAATGTGTTCTAGCAAAAATTCAAGTCCATATTCAATAAAAACGATTCCTCCAGCGAAAAAGTCCATCCCCTGTCCATTGACATTTGTTTTGGACTATTTTTGCTTGTAAACAGTGCTTGATCTGTGCACATTTCTCTCCTATTCCTCCTTCATTGAAGAAAGCAATGATGGTTTTTTTTAGAGTAGCTGTGGATTACAAGTTGGTAATTGATGGGCTAGAGTTGTGTTACTTGTGATTATTGTGCTTGATCTGTGCACATTTCTCTCCTTATTCAGGCAAGATTTTTTAGAGTTGTGTGGATTACTTGTGGATTATTGTTATGTTTGAGCAAATTTTTATTTTGGGTGAACTATTCCTTTAAATCTAGAAAAGGAGAGACAGAGAGATGATTTATTTAAGTGACAACTGCATCTCAGAATCACATGTTGAACATTTGATTTTAATACAAGAAAGAATTTCAACAATGAATTCACATCTAAGGTCAGGGTTTAGTTTAAGGTTAGTCTATAATAATAATAGTTGGCTTTATTTTGGCACAATAGAAGTCTATAGGCCAAACTGAGATGGTGGTGAGGAAAACATGCCTGTTGGCCTGGTGTACGTTTTCATTTTATTTATTAATTTATTTATTCCTAGTTAAATCAAGGGTAGGCTAATGACAGGCAGTGTAACTGAACCTGTAAATCCTGCTCTAACTCCTCACCACTCTCTCTGATCCTCTTACACATCTTGCCATCTTAAACATGAGTCACACAGCAGAAATCAGCTTACTGCTTCACACACACACACAGCCCTCCTACGCATACAAGTGAACCCTACCGCTGTTACACCATTAATAAAAAGTACCATCGTATTACCAGTTTCTCTTTCTTTTAGACATTTGCCATGGTAACACCTTGGTACTCTCAATCAAGCGCTCTCCAATAAAGCTCTAGTTCCTGATCTGAACCCAATGGGGTTTGTGTCAGGTTTAGGTTTCTCAGATTCTTATTTCAGTCAACAGTCATCAATGTAGTGATATAATTAAATTCTACTACTTTTATCAAGATAAACCAGAGGGTTAGCTTTGCTCATGTTGAAGCAGATCATTTGAATTTTTTAGCTCGATTGATGTGCTGGGTAATCTTTAAGCAAAGAGAGTCAGAGACAGTTGGCTAGAGCTGGAAGTGTGACCTTCTGTTAATCCATTAAAGTGACTGCTTAATCAATTAAGCTGGAAGTCATGGTCAGCAACAACACAACAGATAGAGGAGAAAACAACAAAAGCGCTGGCCTGGAATCGCACAAACACACGCCGCCAAGGTGTACATCCCTATCCCACAATGCCCCGTATCGTCATATGACAACTCACACGTCCGCATCTGTGACAAGAGAGAGGGGAATCCAAGCATGTAATCAATCGATACTTGCTGGAAACCTTTAGACCCCTTATACTGATACTCATTGACACAGCGGCTAAAGCAGATCAATGAGTGCTCCAGTGTGAAGGGCAGGGAGATACACTCCTCCATTGAGAAAGATGAACTGAGCAAAGAGGAAAGAGAGAGACTCTAGTCACTGATTCCATCTGACTTGGCCGGTGTAAGCAGCACCTATTGATTTTCCAATCAACTACAAGGCTAGGGTTCACACAAACGTACACACACACACTCCACCACTTGAGCTAGGAAGTCCGCTACTCAAGAAAACTGCTACCTTGTTTGAACACGCACACAAAACACTCTTGGCAGAATCATTTTGCTGCCTTTAGAGGGAATTTGATAGAGTGAAAAAGCATTTGTCCACTACCAGACTGGATTTATTGCACAAACAAACACACATATAGAGGGTGGGAGATACTGGGGAGATCTGAACACCATAATAATGTGTTGAACCCCCTGAAAGGAAGATCTTTTCAGGATTACGATACACCTTAGTGTCTTGTTTATTTTAAAGAAAGCATTAAAGCAGTGTTGCTATTTTTAACTAAACCTAACTATTAAAAATAATTTTCTGTAATTTTGAAATAAAGCTGGAATTAATTCTAAATAATAGTTTACAAACTTAAACTTAAAATAATGTTAAAATTAACTAATAAGAATGACAAAAGCATGTGAAAAAATGATTAAAATTGAACCTCTATGTTGTGTTCTGGTCATTTTGACCTGGAGAGGATTTTCTTTTTCCTAAAAATGCTAGTTAATGGTATCGCATTGGACTAAAACAAAAAGAAAGAAAGAAAGAAAGAAAGAAAGAAAGAAAGAAAGAAAGAAAGAAAGAAAGAAAGAAAGAAAGAAGTTGACAAAAATTGTAATTAAAACAAAAAAATACAAATATAAAAGTTAATTTTTAAAGCTCAGCTTTTAAATGAAAAATAAGCATTATTTATGTTATAATATGAATACATACTATAATAGTACATACATTATACAAAATAATGATACATTATAGAGGCAGAAATCCTAACAATATCTAACAATTATGTTACATAAAACGTCCTCAAAAATAAAACCTAGCATTAAAAGTAGATATTTTTTTCCTTGTAATTTAAGTGAGATATGTTTGTCAGTAACTATGAACCAACATACAGTTAGACATACTGAGGCATAGCTTAAAGTAGGCTGAATTTGCAACCATGTTTGTCATTCTCACCCAAATGTCCATGGAAATGACCCCCATGAAAATCTTTTTGCTGCACGCATACCATGTTAGATCATATAGGGAATGAGTGGGAATCATCCGTGCTGACAGGGCATTACGTGTCTTAATTCAGCTCCATTTTGTTGAGTTGTCCTATTTTTCGGTTTCCACTCCATCCAGACACAATAGGAGATATTGAGGCCAAAATGAATTAGGACTGATTAACAGAGTTCCTACAGACCATATTGAGAATATAAGGATAAGGCTAAAATAGAAAAGAGGGCCTTTGATTTTCATTTAAACACCTCTTATGAACGTTCAATGAAACACACACACACACACACACACACACACACACACAAAAAAAAAAAAAAAAAAAAAAATTAAAGTCCGAAATCTATTTCAGAGATTAGGCCTGCTTATTTTAGCATAGCAATATTTTAGATTATACGATCATTCTAATTTACATAGTATTATTTTGAGAGAAAAAAGCTACTGTCCAACTTGCAAAACTGTCAAGAGAAATGCACAATCCACAGAAAAGTGCAAAGCGGATCAATTTCTTTCAGAGTTTCTGCAACCTTTGAATTGCAGGCTTTCCATACAGCTTCTAACCATATGGAATATAGCATTTTTAGCATTTTCTGTGCTGAATTTTGGGGCAAAATTGTGCAGAATAGATTTAAATATGATAAAATATGTTTGTAACAATGTTTACATATGCCCCTAAGGTTGCTGACCGGATCCTATTTGGACTCCCGAATGACACCTGTTGTTTTCCACACTTTGAAACCAGAATGATCTTCCCATAAACTTGATGCAACAAGAGTTCCTTTACTTGTTTAGGATCTACTGCACATCCAAAACGTATGTACAAAACAAAACATAACAGATTTTAAATCTGCTGTTACTTTAACAGCCCAACCATGCGAGGTATGTCTTACCTGGGACGATGGAGACAGTGTCCTTCTCCCAGGACACCACACTGACGTACTCCTGCACAGCAGAGGGGATGAGGCACTTGAAGACAGCCACGTTGCCCCGCATGGACCTTTGGTCCGCCACGCGAACCGTGTAAGGTTCCCTGAACACTGTTCATGATGAAGCAGAAGACAAACAGAGGTTGAGATTTATTTATAAATTAATTATTAAATAATTTAAATTATATTTATTTACATTTTGAAATTATACATTTAAATTTATACATATTTTATTTTATTAAATCAAACATCAGTATCAAATGCTATATTAAACCCAAGAGTAATACTTTTAAAACAATAATAATTAGAATAACAATTCAGTCAATTGTACGCAATAATTTTAAATAAATAAATAAATAAATAAATACAACATTAATAATTTTATAAAATCTATCAATTTAATTGTTGAAAAACAAATAAAAATAAAAAATTCTAATATTTTCCCAAAAGTGTGTCCTTTTTTGTGCATCCAAATAGACCTGATCTGGGACCAATGCATCAATTTTATGAAACATATATTACTAGATTCTGAGATGGACACTGAATCTTTTTTGTCAAGAGGTGTTCAAGAGTTCAGGAAGTGGCCTTTTTAAAAATCACCCTGGAAATGCATGCAGACGGCAATGAGTGGACGCCGCTGCACAGCCTCTGGAGCTGTCAGAAACATTTGCCCCTGCTAAAGGGACCCTCTCTGCACCTGACAACTGGAACCAGGATAAAAAAATCAATAGAGGAGAAGAACACACAAACCGAGCAGGGTACGACAATGTTATTTACGGGAGAGGAGATCCTCCTACGGTAAAGGGCGACAAGGGAGCATGAGCAGATTAAAGGAGGCGCTGAATTTCATTTTAATTTCAGAGACTCAATTTGCTTTGTGTCTTTCATCAACATCTATTTACTTACAGATTTTAATTTCTCCCTCGTATCTTTGGGGAAGTAACGCAAGATGCAGAGCAAGGGCATCTCATTCACGAACATGACGCCGCAAATTTGATCACACAGTCGGGGGATGTTTTCAGAGAACTCTGTGGGTATTGCAATTGGATTCGCAGCCAATTCAACTACACAGCTTTTTCACCCCATCAAAAAAGAAACCGATCATAAGAATTCATGAAACGTGGCAATCACCCACAACCATGCTCCTCACCCCCTCCTGTCTCACTTTCACTTGCTACCTCTATTTCTATATATAATTAACGCCTGGCTTGCGGGTGAATTTCCTTGGCCATTAATAACGGTTTCTGTCAGGTGCCAGAGTGTCACCCACAGCGAGGCGAATCAGTGTCCTTGTCTGATGGTTAAGTCATGAATCGTTGAGTCCAGTCATTATATTTCTTTATTTCTTTCTGCATATTTAACCGGTTTATAAAAATATGTAAATGAAATATGTTTAAGTAAGTTAAAACAGGCAGTGTATATTTGCCCACTGTTAACTAACCAGCTTCTTACTGATGCAGATGAGATTTGAATCAATAGAACAAATCAATAGAACTCCCTATTACACACAGGACTCCATAGTCTACAAATAATCATTTATTCAGTCATTGATTGACTGCGAGTCTTGGGCTTTATTGAATTTCTAAAGATAAACTAACTCAAACAGGCCCTGTCTTAGCTAGTTTTATTTTCACCTCAACTCGGATTGTGCTACACTTGGTTATGGAATGTTGGAATGTTGTTTTACAGTGGTGGGAAGAGTGTAAACAAGCCAAAACATCTCTAAGGCTTCAATAATGCATGCATAAAATTCACAGACGAATTTGCCGACAACAATAGCAGATAGCATTTTTTTATGGGCAAATGACTCTCCGTCTTCATGTGCGGCATCATTAGAATGTTACTGATGCCTGACTATACTCATCGGTTGCTTGGAAACGGACTGACACACGGGCTGGTGCTCTCTTTCTCCTTTTGCGCACACCAGGAGGACTGAGTCCTGTATCACCATCGCTTAAATAATTAACTGGAGAGAAACCAAATACCGTATTTACTTATTCATGATGCAAGACGTTTAAAAAAAAGGGGAAAAGAACCACACTGAATAAGAATGAAGCGGTGAAAGGTGCTCATTAATGTAATGGTGAAAAAAAAAATAGATATAGTTTTGTATAATGATTTAGAGGTGAAAGGTGCTAATTAATGTAATGGAGACAGAGAGAGAATAAAGAAAAAAAGTGTCAGATTAGACAGACAGACAGACAGACAGACGGACAGATAGATAGATAGATAGATAGATAGACAGACAGACAGACAGACAGACAGACAGACAGAAAGAGATGGATGGATGGATGGATGGATGGATGGATGGCTGGATGGATGGATGGAGAAGATGGATAAACAGATGAAAAAAAGACCCAGGTAAACAGATAGATAGATAGATAGATAGATAGATAGATAGATAGATAGATAGATAGATAGATAGATAGATAGATAGATAGATAGATAGATAGATAGATAGATAGATAGATAGATGAAGAGACATAGGAGAGACAGGCCCAGGAAGAAAGACAGACAGACAGACAGACAGACAGATAGATAGATAGATAGATAGATAGATAGATAGATAGATAGATAGATAGATAGATAGATAGATAGATAGATAGATAGATAGATAGATAGATAGATAGATAGATAGATAGATAGATAGACAGACGAACAGATAAACAGACAGATGAAGAGACAAAGGAGAGACAGGCCCAGGAATAAAGGCAGATAGATAGATAGAAGCCTGTCTTTAATATACAGGAAAATAGGGACACAAACAATTTACACATCCTAAGAGCAAGACACTGTAAAAGGCTAAATGAAAAATGAACAGTGAGTGCAAGGAGGAACACACACACACTCATATGAAGCCCTCATAGGGAGATTTTCATAAATGTAGAGCTATCCACACAGGTGCCCGTGCTATTATTGGCACAGGATCAGCATGCAGGAGAGTGGGTGAGAAAAGAGGAGGAGGGAGAGAAAGAGAGAGAGAGAGAGAGAGAGAGAGAGAGAGAGAGAGAGATGCATGGGGGGGATGGTGTCATACAGTGAGTTGTCAGCTGTCATCATTCTCCAGTGCCACCTGAGACATTCAGCGCCACACCCTGCCCCTCCCGTCACCGTACCCATGGTAACCCTTCAGTGCCAGGATCTGATTGGCTGGTGAGGGAGCCCCAGTGTTGGGTTCCTTAGGGCTCTGTGTGGGTTGCTAGGTCCACTTGCAGTTTTGCTGCATCTCAGCACTTAATTGATTAATTAGTGTAATTATCTAAGGTGAAAGTCACCCCCGTCTTGTCGCCGGTTGGTAGGTAATTCATTCCATCCTCTGAGACTTTAATGTTAATGCAGGTAAGGTGGAAAAAGTAGCATGTACTGAACTCACCTGGTTACATTTGAAGAATCGTTCAAGCTGATGTTATTTATAAAGGTGTGAGATCGGCATTGCTCAATGGGGTTATTTCTGGTAAATTCAGAGTAGGTGAATGTGTACGTGTGTGTGAGATGGGAACTCTAGCTTAGAGGACAGATGGAGACTGGGAGACAGGAGGGACACTGGCACTGCACAGCCTGGCATAAGAGTGAGTGTGCGAGTGTAAGGAGGTGTGTGGATATCCCTCGCTGTTGCTGGGCGGCCAGCCCCACTCACGAGCGGTGACCTTGGCACCGAGTGGGAGGGTCAGTCAGCCAACTGTCTGTATCGCCGTGTGCCCGTCTGTGCGCTGCTTTTTAAAGCAGCCAGGTCAACAGGCCGGCCACTGGGACATCCATTTGGCACTTACATTCTTATTTAGGTTAGCAATATGGCGGCCGCTACTTCTGCTGTTACTGCAGATGTTAAGAACTCATGTTCCACATGTAACCTGTAACTGTTCCCCCTCTCTGCCACAGCGCTTACGTTGACTATGCTCTTTTCTAAGCGCAATATAGTCTGTAAAGAAATGCTGATGGAAACTAAAGCCATTGCAGTTTTTCAGGGTACAAGTGTGCGCATTATAGTAAGGATATACACAGGATCCAAAATTAACATGTTAAGGGCCAATTAAAAATTTATAAGGACCTGCAATGTAGTACAAGTCAAAATGTAAGAGAGATATAAAACTTATCACAGATATAAGTCTTAAAGGGGTCATATGACTTTGCTAAAAAGAACATTATGTTACAGTATGTACAGTATTTGGTGTAATGCAATGCGTTTATGTGGTTTAAGGTAACAAAAAAAAACACATTATTTTCCACATAATGTGCATTATTGTTGCTCCTCTATGCCCTGACTTTCTGAAAAGTGTTGATTTTGACAAAGCTCATCATTCTGAAAAGTGAGGTGTACGCTGATTGGCCAGCTATCCAGTGTGTTGTGATTGGCTGAATGCCTCAAGCATGTGACGGAAATGTTACGCCCCTTACCATACTGTGATGCCATTGTAGGGTCAAAAATTATCAAAGACTTCTGTTTTCCTGTCCCAAACTATCTTGAGTAACAAAAGGGCCATTTGGCATTCCTGAAGGCACAGAATTGCTGATATCGATCAAGGCCTGTAGGCCAACATGTTTATACATCGGGGGTCTGCTAATTGTCACACCTTTTGCACAGTGGGTGAAGCTGTAGTCTGCTGATTGGTCAGTTTGAATGTCTCACATTTGAGTTTCAGTCACATGGTCAAGGAAGGGATAAAAGAAGACTGTAAATGTTGCTCTGTCTCTTTCTCTCTGCTTGCTTTTCTTTGCTGGAGCTCTCTTCTCAGGGCTCTGCCCTCTCCCCTCTCTCCCTCTTTTTTCTCCCTCTCTCCATCTTCCCCTCTCTCTTTCTTTCTCAGGTAATATTTTACATACATGTTAGGTACATTTAACTATATGTTTTACTACCATTCATCTTTTTTGTAACCAATTCAAGTGTAACCATAACAAAATATTGTTATTAAACCATTTCAATTATTAATTATGTGCTAACTAATCTTGATTCAATATTAACTTTGAAGTGCTACCTATTGCAATACAATATAGTCACTTAATAGCAACGCTCTCCCACATATTTAGCTATTGTAACTGCGCTTTATTTCCGTCCTTGGTATAAGTGGCAGTGGGTGGTAACAGACTAGAAATGTTCAGTTTTATACCATCGTGCTGATAACGTTTCTTTAGTCCTTCGGCAATCCTACAGCCTGAACCACTGTAGGGAAACCACCCTTACAGATGGTGCCGAAACCCGGGATCCCTTGCAGTGAGTTTTCTGATATTTACTTTGGTTGGTCATCAGAATGAGGATTTTTTCACAGTTGATCTTTTGAATGGATTAAAGCCAGCCTTCTGACTACGGACTGGGTAAGTATGTTTTTTATTGTCCATTTGTATGATATAGAAATTAGAAAGTTATAAGAAGCTTCAATAGTCCCATTACTGTACAATCCGACAACATTCAGATTATCTCCTCAGGGATGGAAGGGAAAATCTCTAAAGCAAGTGATGCATTGTTTGCTTTATGGAGCAAAAAAACTTGAGCCTACCTTGTGCAAACTCAAGAAAGAATATGTTGATACTAGATTTTCAGATGATGAAATGTTCAAATGGTGGGACATACTTGGTAAACATCAAAAGAAATCAAAACATGGTGAAATAATTGAGGCTTTAAACTTCATAAGCTGTACTCGGCTACGTGATTTGATGAAACATCTGTCTTCAAGTATAGATGCTAGTTGTAAAGAACTGCATTCTAAAAATGCAGAAATACAAAAGTCAGAGGCAATGATTCAGAATCTTCAATCACAGCTAGATAAATTACTAGCTGAACAGTTAGCTCTAAGTGAAAAATGTAAAAATCACAAGGGCACCATTGCAGATCTTAAGGCTAAGCTAAATGAACAAAAGTTCATGTCTCCCAAAACACGCAACAGTGATGGGGCTAAAAAGCATGTTCACTTCTTGGAAGAGGTGACTTCCTGGGATAATTCTAGAACTTTTACGTCAGAGGAAGCATGTGCCACTGCTCAAAAAAGTGTGCCGATTTCAGTTCTTAAGGTGATGCAGCACCGTAATAGCGCAGAGTCGTGGACCAGAACGCATGGTGTAAAGGAAGCATTAGAGAGTCATGAAAATCCTCAAACTTCAGAAGAAAACAGCAAAAACAACCCTGTGGCAAAGATAGCAGGTTTTGTAATTCCTGTAACAAAATAGGCCATACAGAGGAAAAATGCTGGTCACTGGGTAGGGGTAGACCTCCACCTTATTTTCAGAAAGATAGGAAACCACTTTCTAAAGGCAGAAATCAATGCTAATTTGTAGGTAAAACTCTTAGTGAGTTGACTGCATTGTTCATCCAAGGGCTCCAGCTACTGACTTCACTTGCTAGTGCGTTAGCAGCTTAATAGCAGATAGTTTAATATGTAAACATCCAAATGTCAATTATCCTGTTTGTATTTTCAAATTTGTAATTGTGCTAAACACATTGTCTGCATAAAGCACATTATAGTTGTTTGTATAACTACATGTGTACAAAGACTAGTTGAGTTTATTCTTTTAAAATACATGACTGCTTTACTGTAAGTGTGCGAAACACTTAGGTTTAAGGTTGTAGATGCTATGCATCTAGACCATGTGTCTTGTTTGAAATTGGAATAACTGTAATACTGGAATTGTATAGCAATTTCAAGTTGAATGTGTGTCTATGCTGAGTTTGTTTGTCTCCTGAGTGGTACACTCTGCTATTTACCATATAGCTGCAGTTAAGCCATGTACAGGAACCTAGAATTGCTATGGGGCCACAGTGTGATTCACAATTGTCTTAACAATGAAAATGCTTTCCTCACAACAGGATCCAATACCTCTGAACTTTGCATTTCATCATGCCCCTTAACAAAAAACCATTGGTATGGAAGCATTTTGAGCCAGATCACACCTCATACTCACATTCTCAGGCTGGCTCCCTGTTACTACGGGACTAAATTTGCATCACAATTGTAAAACTTCCTTGTCTTTGTTTGGAGCATGATTACACTTTACACATAGCCACAGCTAAATACAGACACACAGATAACCCATTTGATCTTCACACACAGGATCAAATCTGTCTGATACTGCCTCAAAAATGTATGCAAAAAATTTTTTTTAAGTCTATACATTCAGACTGTATTATAATTGTAGATTTCATTTCCCATTATCATTTGTTTTTATTTTCTTTGGGTTTACCTAATCATTTTCAGTTTGTTCCTCAAGTTTGAGATGTAAATTATTATTTCTCATTCTTCCCTAAGTACAAACATTTTCATTGATATGTCATGTAATTAATTTGATTTCTGTTTCTTTGTATGTTGTTCATTTCAGTTGCAACAATGATTGTTTTTGAACATTTTAATTTCTGTATTTGGTCACGCTGAATATTTGCTGATACTCTTACTGATGAAGGGGGGGTGTTAACAATAATTGTTAATTTTATTATAATGCAGTTATTTTTATGTTTCCAAAAACAGTTTAAGAGCTTTTCAGATCATCTTTTGTTCTCACCTTGACCATCTTTTTAAGTACATCAATTTAAGGGCCTTTTGCCAGAGACAAATTCAATCTGACCACATCAAATGTCTGACCAATGCTAAATGCCATGTTATTTTTGCTGTTTGTTGTGCCATATGTTCTTTTTAAATCACATGATCCCTGCTGCATTAGTTCACATCCCGTGTCCTGCTTCAGAAAGAGGAGCACTGGGGTTCTACCCCACTTCAGTGCCTGCTCTTGTGGAGGTGTGAAGTATTCGATGGACGATTTGCATATCTATGAAGGGTGCAACACCATCTGAGGAAGATCTCAGGGCTGAAAGGAGAACAAAGACTGACCAGCTGCAACTGCAACACGTATAGACCAGAAGTCTGAAGATGAAATCTGCACACAACAGAAATCATATTTCTATGGACTGTGTCACCTTTTGCCTCTTTAGGTGTGGCCAACGGTGCCAAGGGGGGAACTGTAGGGTCAAAAAATTATCAAAGACTTCTGTTTTTCCTGTCCCAAACTATCTTGAGTAACAAAAGGGCCATTTGGCATTCCTGAAGGCACAGAATTGCTGATATCGATCAAGGCCTGTAGGCCAACATGTTTATACATCGGGGGTCTGCTAATTGTCACACCTTTTGCACAGTGGGTGAAGCTGTAGTCTGCTGATTGGTCAGTTTGAATGTCTCACATTTGAGTTTCAGTCACATGGTCAAGGAAGGGATAAAAGAAGACTGTAAAATGTTGCTCTGTCTCTTTCTCTCTGCTGGCTTTTCTTTGCTGGAGCTCTCTTCTCAGGGCTCTGCCCTCTCCCCTCTCTCTCCCTCTTTTTTCTCCCTCTCTCCATCTTCCCCTCTCTTTCTTTCTTTCTCAGGTAATATTTTACATACATGTTAGGTACATTTAACTATATGTTTTACTACCCTTCATCTATTTTGTAACCAATTCAAGTGTAACCATAACAAATTATAGTTATTAAACCATTTCAATTATTAATTATGTGCTAACTAATCTTGATTCAATATTAACTTTGAAGTGCTACCTATTGCATTTTATTGTAGTCACTTAATAGCAACGCTCTCCCACATATTTAGCTATTGTAACTGCGCTTATTTCCGTCCTTGGTATAAGTGGCAGTGGGTGGTAACAGACTAGAAATGTTCAGTTTTATACCATCGTGCTGATAACGTTTCTTTAGTCCTTCGGCAATCCTACAGCCTGAACCACTGTAGGGAAACCACCCTTACACCATCTTCCGGCACTACAAGATAAAACCAATAAAACCCATTACAAACGAGGAATTTGTTGCATCCAGTGGGGACATAATTACTGATTATAATGACTTATACTGTCTTTTTACACGTTGTACTGCATATCGTGCCATGTAAACATAAAACCATGTCTGCATTTGTGATCGGAGAAACAACAAACAACAAGCACTGCTCTACACTGCTCAAAACTCGTGTTTGAATCATCAGTGGCAAATTCTTTAAATATGAAAATGTACTTACAGGCTGTGAGTCAGAAGCACCAGACTGTCCTTGCAAAGTTGGAATTGCCCCACTTTATAGAAACAGACTTTGTGCACAGACTACTCTATGTACTATGTAGGCTACTTTCCCAGGTTCAGAACAGTCCTCCGTAAAATGCGCTGTTCTGAAACAGTGTTTAAATTGCAACTTAACCACTGATTTCTAGTTGTGTCCTCTTTTGGATGGCCAAACAAAGTATTTTCGCTTTCACAATGAAACACACACCGTCTCCACGACATGACAGTGGCGGCAACAATACTACAGTGAGAATCAAAGTTAAGCCTTCTTTCTTTGCGTGAACAATTAGGAGGTACAGTATTATGCAAATCTTCCCACACAGTAATATAGACTTGTGGGGGTGTGTTTAAACAAAGGCATTTTGGGAGGGTGTGATCGAGTCTTAACTTTTAGAAAGAATATCTCTTTGGGTTAGAGACTTTAATCTTTGCAACTTTAGGGATCTTATCTATGCACAAACAGCTTGTAACACTCCAAAGAGAAAGGAACATTTGAAATTGCATCATATGACTCCTTTAAGAATGATTTTGAAGAAAGTGTAAAATCAGAAATGAAACAAATCCATATGACGGCATGTGGAATATTCCTCTTTTTACACTATCAACTTTAAGGAATATCAAAATATAATGAATAAACTCACGACATGGCTTCACCTTTTTTTTTCCTTGGGAAATCGAGACTGGTTCATAAATGATGTATAATAACACTGTATGTCATACCAAAAAGACCAGCACTGTCATGGGCTGTTACTTGTGAGACTAAAACCAGCAACAGCAAGTGGTTGCCAACCCTGACCTTTACTCATTGCACTTTACCACCATATAAATACAGTAAATAGATGGATAGACAGACAGATAGATGGATGGATGGAATCAGGTCTCACCTGCTTTGACACGAATGCTAGGGCTGCGAATCTTGCCGGCCTGGTTCTCGGCAGTGCAGAAGTAGTCATTATCATGAATGAAGCTGTTGAAGGCAGAGGGGGAGAAGGGGTAGAGCTGCAGCGTGCCATTGGCATGAACATGGCGGATGTGTGGCACGTCGTAGATGTCATCGCCGGTGGCCAGGTACCAGCGGAGGACGGCATGGGGGGCGCCACCCGCAGGACAGGGCAGGGACACCCCCACAGAGCTGGAGAAGGTCACTCTCTGCAGGGAAGCATTCACAAAGTACAGCCGCGTCGAGACCACATCCTCGCTGTGCACTGAAAGAGAGACAACATGGTCAGTCGCGAAGTGACCAAAGAGTTTTATTCTTCAAAAAACACACCTGGACAGGTAAAGGGGCCAATGCATATGTTTTCCTTTGGGTTACTGTACTTTAAAATCATAAAAGAACCACTGCATGTCATTCTGGCAAACTTCCACCTCAAATTCATGTCTGGTAAAGTGCATGCCATGTTCTGATTGGATTATCCCAGAGACATTGCCACTGGGTCAGCACAACTCAATTCAAATTTAGAAATCAATCACTGGATTGGGAAGATGATGTAACCACAAATTGTTTTTTATCTTATTATCTGTCTGTCATTTTCCAAGTGCACAATCTACAATGAAAAGCTAAGGTCAGCTTGTCACTACTGTTGCTAGTCATTACTGTTTCCTAAAGACACAGTTAGTTTGTCGCATGTCCATCGTTCGAAAAAAGTTGGTTCAACATAATTTTACTTTGTTGCACGTCCATCATTCGAACCACGCTGGTTCAACATATTTAACGTTGATGTGATAACTGCCGTTACTACTAATACTTAACTACCACAAGTTGATGCATTATAGGATAAATTAACTACTCTAGCTACACTGTAAAAAAAAAAATACTGTCGTTTTTAGAAAAACGTTTCCGTAGAATTTTTACAAAATTTTACAGTTAAAATTACACTTATTTTTTTACAGTGTAGTCATAACTGATTCCCAAAGTTGGAGTTACTTTGTCACATGTCAGTCATTTGGAAAAGTTGGTTCAACATATTTGTATTTTGCCACAAGTCCTTCATTTGAACCACACTGGTTCAACATATTTAATGTTGACGTTACAACTGACATTATGACTGATACTTAAGTATATATAAACATCTCTCTCTTATTATTGGACAAACAACAGCAAACACCGCCCTGCTCATGGCGAAAGCAAATATAGACAATAGCAGAAAGTATGATACATCATTGCATAAATTAACTACTGTAGCTAGTCATAACTGTTTCCCAAAGCCGCAGTTACTTTGTTGCACGGTCGTTGTTCGAAACAAGTTGGTTCAAACTTTTATTGATGTTTAGGATGTCACATATCTGTTGTTCAAACCACGTTGGTCCATAATATTTGTTACAGTTTGCGTCAAACAGGTGGTAGAGTAATAACTTATGCTTATTAATCAGTGTGAGAATTAAATAATAGCTATATCATTTCGAAGGCCTTGCCCCCTAGAGGTTGCTTTTGTTGGCATTGTTAGCCAACTATGGTTGCAAGTTCGGTCATTAGCACATTCGCTGTGTTATTCTTTTGATTAACTTAAAGATGTAGAATAATTCTATACCACAGGTCGAGAGCTGTAGTTCCAACCATACAATTTTCGTGTATGCGAATGCTAATTGGAACTATGGTTTCAGAAAAAAACAAATCATTGAACTATATTGCTAACACACAACGAAGGCTGTGAAGGACAGACTTGCTGTCTTTACAATAGCACACACTGTATAAAAGTCCTCACAAGTTTTTTTTTTTTTTTTTTTTTTGTCAGCTGAACAATCTATATGTTGTACAGTACAGTCTGTTAAGTACAATCCATTCAATGCAGTGCACTTCTAGCCCTCACAGTCACGTTTTCGTTCATGTCAAAAATTAAATATGGCGCTACCCTGACTAAGGTCTACAGAATGTTGAAATAACTCCTTGTAAAACAGAAAATGCTGCAATTTACACAAAAGCAAACACAGAAGTAAATGAACAAAGCCAGATGCAGGAATCAGCAAGGCTTCCAAACAAAAGCCAACTTTGTCCACAGCAAGAGTGGATCTTTCCTCGCCATTCACATCTTTTTATATGTATGTTCTTGGCAGATGCTTCCTTACCAAAGCGATGTATCCAACTTTAACCCAAATGTCAGTGGTAACAGCACAGTTGTAGGGCAGGCATTAAAGAATATCACTAATCTAATATGTGTGTGGTGTGAGCCGTGCTGAATGCTGCCATCTGATAGGAGAATAAATAGGTCATAGAACCCCCGCTATGTATCTACAAACCTCTCTGACAGCTAATGTGGATCAGACAATCATTCCCTCTTGGTGTATTACCAAATCCAGACTACTGTGAGAAAAGATTAAAAAGTGGTGGTTTGCGTAAATTAATAGACATGCTAATTTAGCAGCATAGCTAATGATGTCCTTCAAAGGCAGCGTTTTAGCGATTTACCATTCTGGCATCTCTATTATCTGCAGGCTCTATTACGGATTACATGGTTTGGGTGGGATGACTCTGTATCTTTTTGTATTCAGAGAATTGCTTAGCTCAGCTCTGGCTCCGAGCCAAGGGAGACACAAGCCCAAAGCAAGAGAATTTTCTTCTAAGGCAATTACATTTAATTAATGCCCCCCACCAGGTTTATGTCAACAATGTCTGGATTAACCCCCATTCTTGTGATTCTTATTGTGTTCAAAAGAATAATGGTGACATGCTACCATGGCATTAAAGTCAGTGGGGTATTTATAAGCTTCCCTATACTGAACGGACAGCTTCGCAGTAAATATGAATTGAACTTTATACCCAATAACATTGAATATTAAAGGAACAGTTCATCTAAAAATGAAAATGCTGCTTGTTTTAAAGCAACTTTCATTGTAAGAAAAAAGCAGCTTGGGCATTCTCTACAATACCTTTTTTTGTGTGCCATGCAAAACAGTAATTTAAATGGGTTTTGAAAGACACAGGATGTGTGTACATGATAATACTCTATTCATTTAATGATAATAATAATGTTATTCTCACTTTTGACAGTTATAGGCTACTCAATTTAAACAATTACAAATGACAATAATAATATTTATTTTAATGGAAAAAAAATCATGCAAAATGTAAAACATAAATACATGCAAAACAGAATGAAAAACAAGAAAAAAGTGATGCTAGAAAATTGAAAGGCTGAGATTAGAGCTAAAGCTTTTACTGGGTAAGGTGGGGGTTTGGATTCTTTCTCTCTCCATCCATCACTCTCTCTCTCTCCCTCTCTTTTTATATTCCCATAGAACATGAAGGGATATGTTATGTGATTGGAATTTGTACGCTAGACGCAGAGAGTTAAATCCATATAATCTCCTTTCACATTTAACACACACAGAGCCTTCCTGGCCTGATAATCGCAGCACGGTGGAGGTCCTCTATCGCTTCCCCTCTCACTTTGCCCTGTGGGGAGGGCCGATCATGGAGGTGGGTGCGAGCCAGAGGGCAAGAGTCCAGACAGGACCAGGTCTAGAGTGTACACAGTGGTAGGTTAGATGGGGGGGGGATGGATGTGCCATCAGGAGTCACAGGTTGCAAGCGAATGAAATAAAATCCTTTTCATTGTTCACGCTTGCATGAAAGCCTTGATTACATTAAAACAAGGTCTGGACTTTTGTCTGGGCAGTTCTCAACCTTTGTAACTCTAAAGTCCCCTACAGTCAAGGTTATTATTTAAAAGACTGCCTACATAACTATGGTGTTTCCATTTCTTTAGCAACATTTTTAATAATAAATACTAGGTCAGTTAATACATTTAAATAATTTAAATGATGTGAGTATGTGATAATGTCAGAATGTTTAAGATTTTTTTATAGTTAACATTAATACATTGTTCCTATTTAAAAGAAAGACAACAAAATAAATAGCTTTCACACTGTTTGTAACTGTTTAAAGGAAACACAGCAAGTGTAAATATCTTTTAGGAGTAGAAAAGCAAATATCTTAGATCCAATTGTGAACCAATAGACTTCAGGTTTTGAGAGGACAAATTAAAATGTTGTCAGTTTTGTTTGGTTGTATTGTTTATTTATTTTCAAGTAATTTTAAGGGAGTTCTTTAGCCCCTTGAAAGTTTACTTAGGCCCCCTACTGGGCCATGACCCCCCCCCCCCCCCACACCACCCACAGTTGAGATCTGCTGGACTAGACTGAGCTTTGCTGTGCATGCGAGGTCAGCTCTCAATGTAGTGCCACAGTTGCAATGACAAGTCTAGGATTTGAAGCAAATGTTTGACCCAGTCTTTTGTCTAAAGAACCTCTGGGATCCAGCATTAGAGTTAAACAGCAAAGATTCTTGACATGCTCAAAATGGAACAGTCCCTGGCTGCCCTCAGCCTTAAGTGCTATTTGGGACAAGAGCAGAGTGCACTCTATCCTGGTTTCTGAGCTGTGTCAAATATAATTCCTAGAGCCCTTTTCAGGACCATGGACAGTGACTGAATGATCCCTAAACACATTTCAGCACTATAGACAGCGCCAATCTCCTCCCCACGAATTGCAACTTAAAACTAAGCATAAGCAAACATCCGTTAATCTGTAATAGCTCCTTTCAAAGATATATATATATATATATATATATATATTAAATAAACATATATATAATATATATTTATAAAAACATCTCTCTCTTATTATTGGACAAACAACAGCAAACGCCACCCTGCTCATGGCG
The DNA here is from genome assembly GCF_018340385.1 of Cyprinus carpio. Classification (NCBI taxonomy): domain Eukaryota; kingdom Metazoa; phylum Chordata; class Actinopteri; order Cypriniformes; family Cyprinidae; genus Cyprinus; species Cyprinus carpio. The sequence continues at coordinate 10,556,978 of NC_056586.1, forward strand.
AAAGCAAATATAGACAATAGCAGAAAGCCTGCATGACAACACATCAGTTCACAGTAGATCTGAAAACACAGCAACACTGAGAAATATGGTCATGGTCGTATTGAAATGGGATGAAAAACAGGTCAACTGGTTAGTCCCCCTTCCCCCCACTCATTTTGCCTTTACAGATTATAGCCTAAAGCATAAACCCCCATAATAAAGATTGCAATATCTATAATCTCACAGTGGATTTCTGGGTAAGGGGTTGTGGATCCAAAAGGGACAGCCTGGGGATATCGCCCCCACTGTCTGGGTGATGGTGGCGGGGGGGATAGGAAAAACATAAGAGCAGGACAGCTGCAGTTTGTCCTCCATACCAACAGGTGTCAATATCATGATGCTGATAGGAAAGTGTTCGCATTCTCAGTTCTGGGCTACCACGGGACCTCTGTTCATAGGAGTCAATAACCTGAGCTGTAAATGGCATGTGATTAAATACACTAAAGGTGTGGTCACACTTACCATTGTTCTGTGAAATTTTGTCTGCAAAATTTATTTCAAAAGGAATCAATGCAACGGTGAGTTTTGTGTGAGTGCAAAAAAGTTCCCCATGCAGATTTCACTCAAGTTGGTCAGACAAATGTACCGCACCAGAAAGCTGCCTAGTTTTAAAGTTTGTGAGCTGTTTCGTTCATCGACGGTGACTATGGAAAATTCCCCTGGGGAAATTTCACCTAAATTTTGCTAATGTGACCTCAACTTAAAGCTGCAGAAAATGACATCATTACATTGATTGGCATAAACACATGCACAATTCCAAACTTTTCTATCCTTAGCTGTCGATTTCACACTTTTAAGAGCCGATAAATAAAGTCACTGGTAAAACCTAATATAATATAATGAAATATTAGCGAATATGTGTTGCTTACAATAAAATGTCCAAATACACAGCAAATTTTAAATGGCCACAAAATTACACAGTTTTTACAACTAGAAGGAAGAATAAAAATAAATAATGAGAAAAAACAGTTTTAAGAAGATATTTCTTTCAAAAATATTAGCTATATATATATATGTTGGTATGAAAGAAAAAAAAATCATATTGTTTTCATACTTGCTGAAGGTGATGACTGAAAAACAGTTACTGACGACCAATAGTGTGCAGGCATTGTACAATAATGGGCTAATATTGGTGTGTGAAAATGTAGGATTTGAGGGAACAGTAAAAGCGATGGAAATACGTACACATGTATATGTATAAAGACTGTAGAGAGCATGTCAATAGGAAAACCAAGTCAAAACCGATTTAGTAATCATGTCCAGGACATGTCCAGGTATAAAGAGGACGTACGGTCACCCTAAGCAACATGGTCAATGAAAATAAATTTAAGTGAACATATTTGTTGATACTATGCATGAAAACACACACACACACACACACACACACACTATTTGTTGATAATATACATAAACACAAAAAAAAACACACACACACACAAAAAAAAATAATAATAATACAATTTTTTTTAAAGAAATTAGGAAACACATCGACAGCAGTACCCATATAAACCACACAAAAATGACTGACCATTATGTCCAATGACTTCATATGTCCATGGACAATTGTTGATACAGTTAGGTAGATGTTCATTAATTTAGGGGAGTCTTAAGGAGAGAAAAGAGAAAGGGCAATGGGATAACCCAATTTCTTCTCCCTTTGTTCTGACTTCCGTGTGAGGGCTAACGAAGCCCTGCAGCTCCTTGCCATTCTCGTTGCCATATGCCAAACAAGGGAAAGGGCTGGGAATGCTGAAATGCTCCATTAATGATGCCCAATTTCTCTCTCTATCTGTCTAACTCTCAAGATGGACGCAGTATTCTCCACCCACTTCCTCGAACTGAAAAAAAATGTCCTGCTCAAAAATGTCTTTGCTCATCATTTCTTGTTGTTTTTCCTTCCTTCTCGCCATCTCTTCCTGTTAATCGCCTACCATTTTCCTCTTTCCCTTCTTTCTTTTCATGTGGTCCTTCTTCTTGCACATTTGCTCAACATATATATATTTTGTTCAGTTGCTATGAAAATTTGAATATGTATTTCGGACTTCGCATTTCAGCCCAGGCTATTGCCAATGGTGAGCCGCTATGCATAATGCAGCTCTCTCAGTCACTCATCTGCATTTGCTTAGACACACACTCTCTCTCTCTCACATGCACACGCATAGATCTTCACACCCTGTCCCCAAAGAAATCCACACACAATCTCTCTTTCGATCACTCTGTCTCACCTACATAAACATGTCTAAATGCAGACACATATTTTTGGGGCGTGCAACTGTTCGACAACAACACAATTCAACCATCCATTTGCCTCCGAGCCTCCCAATTAATTTATTCGCAGATTGTTCAAGGGCCATTTCCGCTGTCAAGTCTGTCTATATCGCGCTACAGTGCCGCACATTTTTTTTTTTACAACCTCCAGTGTCATAATGTTTTCTTTAACCTTTTAAAATAACTCATGAAATTAAGAGAGAGAGGGGCTGACTTTCTTCCTCCGTTTTTTTACCTTTGCTCAGACAAGCCACTTATCAAACCTATAATCATTTATGCACGGTGCAGTCAAGGAAAAATCAATACTACAGGCACTGAGTAACTTCCAGCTGAATCTAAAGTCAGCCCTACACTGCATCCAGTTATAAATGGGTTATGATAGCAAGAATGAGGTGTGTGTATGTATGTGTGTGCGTCAGACATTTCTTCATTGCTAGGCTGAGAAGGACACATGTACACTTGTGTTTAGATTACATTTGTTCTGGTATATTAGAGTAAATCTTGCCTGCCACTGTTGTCCCTGTGATTGTTCAGTGCTTTGTGTGAGTGAGCTCGAGTGGATTGGAAACCAGTCACATGTAACCTCAATTGTATGGCAATCTCTTTAAGAAGAGAGTGAGAGAAAAGTGGGAGAGTAGAAAAGGTATATATCTATCTGTTTGGTTATATAATTAGCATTTTGCATACATCTATATTGTTCACTTTACATAATGAATTAAATACATGGTCATGCATGCGAGTGAGGTTGATAAACGTGGTTTGAAATGCATTAGGGGTTGGATTTTTAAATGTGTGAGGGTTCTCTACCGCCTTATTTGCACATTACTGCAGCGTCAGGGAGAAAAGAAACACAAAAATCAGCATTTGCAGAAGTAGCTCAGACTTCAAAGGATGATTTTGGAGTTTGAGAGTGTCAGTCTTCTCAATGGATTTTTAAAAGAGTCAATAAAATGTGAATTTTAACAAATCTCCTGTGGATCAGGTAGTTCATAAACTGTAGTTTAAATACTTTATAAACTGCCCGTCTTTATATATCATAATCTGCAACAGGAGCTGCATGAATCTGAACTTCTGTGGTTCTTGTTATTAGAATAATTGTTTTGAAACTAAACTGACAAATATGAAACCACAGAGGAACTTACTACACTTTCTTGAAGAATGTAACTAGAAATAAACATGTCTACACATGATTTACGAAATACAATGGGGAGTGATTAAGTGAAACCAATTAAAAATTAAGAAATTAAAACAATATTATGTATAACCACCACCCTTCTGAAGAAAGACTCTGTATAATATATATATATATATATATATATATATATATATATATATATATATATATATATATATATATATATATAAAAGGACAAACACACACATACACACAATACATTTAAAAAATAGCTTGCAATTCATTACATTTATAATCTGATCTGTTACCATGTTAATGCTTGTTAAAAAGTATGTAATCTTATTCAAATCAGCAGTTTCTTGTATATTTAATATAAATCCATTTTAATCTACATACAATATTAAACTACTTTAATTTGTAAATTAACATATATCAACATATCATAGATATCAAAGTTTTGAAAAAAAAAAAAAAAAAAAAAACTGAGTGACGCAACACACCATAACATTAGGGCCATTGGACACAGAAAAGACTTTTCCCTGAGTTTTTACGCTAGGCTATAGTTTTTTTTTTTTTTTACATACAATTATAGAGAATCAGTAGTTAGACTATATTTAAGTCTTTCCTATGAGGGACGTTTTAAACAAATTATTGTATATATATATATATATATACAGAGCTGGGTAGTAACGGATTACATGTAATCTGGATTACGTAATCAGATTCCAAAACTCAAGTACTTGTAATTAGAGTAAACTACTTTTTAAAATACTTGTAATCAGACTACAGTTACTTTTTTATGGATTACATGATTACATTTAATTTACACAATGGTAAAAAGTTGTTCACAATTCACTGATTCTCCTAAATTTCCTTTTTTTTTAATGTTTATATTTTTTTTCCTATTAAACCTGCCACATATATACGTTCGTGATTCTTCTTTCGGCGGAGAGGGGGAGGATGTCAGAATCGCGCTCAAAAGAAATCAGTAACAAGATAATGGAAAATGGAGGGGAACACAGCCTTTAATATGTTCTTTAATATATTTTTTGTAATGTTGATTTTTCTTTATTGTTACTACCTTATGCACGTCAAGTGTTTTGAGATTAAATATTTAACTTAGATATGGTCTTTAATATATATATATCTATATATATATATATATATATATATATATATATATATATATATCTATATATATATATATATATATAATATATATTTAGCAATGTTATTGTGTGAGTTTCATGTTCTTTTATATTTATTTTTGTATATTGTTTGTCTTTTCCTCATTGTTACTATGGCACTTAAAATGTTTTGAGATGCCTAAAATTCCAAAATTCCATTGCTGTGTGAAATTTAGTCTTTTTCAAAATTAGCTATGTTAGCTATTATATGTAGCTATTTTTTTATGTTTTTCATTGATACATTCATATACACTTCTAGTGTTTTATTAGATTAAATATTTGACCTGGCAGTATTATTGCTGTGAATTTCATGTTTTTCAATATTGCTTTTTTGTAATGTAGCTGTTTTCTAAATTTACTTAATTATAAATAAATTCCTTTTAAAATCATTAGATGTGATTTTGTTTTATTCAGTGTTACTAGCTAACATTAAACAGCAAGGTACATTAGGGTTAGTGTTTTTTAAGTATTAACTGTCCATACATTGCATTTGAAAAATAAACTATTGTGGCCCTTGTTGGTGAATTAAATATATTTTGTGGAATATATATATATAAAAAAAAATTTTTTTGTATATGTCAAAATAGTACAAGATTAGACTAATTCAATATATATGATATCAAATAAGGGTTAGCACAAATGTAATCTAAATGTAATCCAAAAGTAATCAGATTACGTTACCAAAAATGTGTAATCTAAGAGATTATATTACTGATACAAATTTTGTCATGTAATCTGTAATCAGTACTGATTACAATTCATAAGTAATCTAACCCAGCTCTGTATATATATATATATATATATATATATATATATATATATATATATATATATATATATATATATAAAAAGGTTTATATTTTTTTTTTTTTTTTTTTTTTTTTTGTGAGAGTGATTATGTTTGTGATATTTAAATCTATAATAAAATGATATTGATAGTTATCTTGTTTTCAGTGCACATTTGTTCGCAAAGGAAAGCGCTAGAGAAGCGTGCTGTTGCTATGGTTACCTCCTCGGGCTACTTCTCTTCATGAACAACTACTTAGTGCACTAATTGTAGCAAACTTTTATGCTTATTAAAGTCAATTATATATATATATATATATATATATATATATATATATATATATATATATCTATATATATATATATATATTATAGATATATATTTATATGCATGCTTTAAATAAGGGGAGTCAAAACATCATCATTGGATCATCATCACGTTACATTATTCTGACTCTCTAGATCTGTTGCCTTGCGCACAGTGTCTGATTTGGATGGACAAGTGGCCCCGGCGCGTCGCGTGCGGCAGGTTCTGCGGAGGCGAGGATGGTTCACGCGCTTAACTCACCGGCACATGAGCTCTGAAAGGAGAACAGCGGTCACCTGTCGAAGCGGAACGCGAGAGTGACACCTAGATTCTTATTTTGACCGCACTTCAACTGAAATGGCAGGTGGAACAGCGGGGTATGATTTTAGGTGGAGGGGAAAAAATAGCACGGCGCTTAACCCAGTAAATCTCAGAGGTTACATTTGTGACGCCAATTTTCTTCTGCGTTTGAAGGGTCTGAAAGAGATGCTGATGTATTTTACACAGAGTCCAGACTGTCTAGATTTGATATGGATATTTTACATGTCTGGTGTAAACTGTCACAATACCAGAGCTGTTTAATTCCATAAAAGGAAACATGTAAATCATGCTATAATACACATAGCTACAGCTAATATATTTCATAGGTCTAAATATAATATCCTGAGAGTCCATTATTAAAAACAAATTAAAACATGTGCTGATAATCGTTGATTGTAATGTATTTTCCCTTACAATTCCCTATAAAATATTAAATCGTGATAATAGTCTAAATGTGTGAAACGTTCTTGACCACCGAGGCATTTTTAATATTTCCCGCCGTCACAGGAATAAAACACACATTTTGTGAAACTTTTCTGAAACTTATATGTACGTAAAATAAATAAATAAATAAATAAATAAATAAAGGACTATTGAACTATTAAGTGAGTGAACTGATTTAGCTTGGAACAATCTGGGTTTTTAAAAAAACAATTCAGGACAGTCGTGGAACGGGGAAAAAACCGATGGGACAATCCTGTTCAGTCTAAACCATCTCATTCTCAAGTAGAAAAGTTTAATTACATATTACTACAGTTTACGAGAGTAACATGTGTTTATAACTGTGACTCATGCTGCTGTCACCACAAGGCTTTACTCTTTATTTTTATAGAGGAAGTATCGTATTATAATGATCGCAGCGTGTCTAGTGAAAAAATTGCATAGACAGAAGAGAGGAACAGGTGTATATGACGAGTATAACGAAACAGAGAGAGAGAGAGAGAGATAGAGAGAGAGAGAAATAAATGGAGTCCTTATGGCCAATGACCTGATTTACTTTTGGAGTGGGGGATGCGGCAGATCTCCTACTAATTGCGCAGCTGGGAAGAGCGGGATTTGATGATGGGGGGTGGGGGGTGCAATTTTGCATATTTCTATGAAGGGGAGACCGGGTGGGATGGAGGTGTCCTGATGTGAAATGCAGGTTTGACATTGCGAGCATTTTGGAGGTGAAAACACATGAAAGTGAGCTTTTTTTTATATTTTTTATTTTTTTATTTTTTTATGTTCAAATATTTCTGTTATGTTAGACATAACATGTCAGTTAATAATAATAATAATAATAATATGTCTCACTCTAAACAGGGTTTTACGTATTGGACGTGGCAAGCTCCTTTCAATCACATTTTAATTTAGGCAAATGTTCAGAAAATCGGATCAGACCGGATAATATCGCAGCCACCACACAAATCTGACGACCTGACGACTGCTGATCCTTAAAATAAATATTGGACAGACACAGATACACACACACCAACACACACTGCCTAAAGCCACTTTATTCATTATTCAGTATCATATGAAGCCATTCTGTCACAAATAAAATTAATAAACATAAAGAAATATCTGTTAAAACGTTTTGTTTCATGTTCGAAACAGACTTGAGAGCTATCAGACTAAGTGTACACAACATCTAACACTAAGTGTACAAACACATGGATGAATTCTATTCCATAGGGTCTGCTAAAGCCAACATAAAATACTTCAATAAACTAAGGCATTATTAATCAGTTTAATAAAAAAATAGATATACAATTTGCTATTATTATTATTCTAATAATAATAAGTATTATTATTATTATTATTATTATTATTATTATTATTATTATGTTAATATTATATTAATGAATTAATTAATTGTTATTATTTTCATCAAATTATAACTCACATTTATATAACAATGGAAATTTCCACAAAAAACTACTGCAGCATCCATTGGTGCCTTTTTTTATTTTCATTTAGTTGCATTTCCATAAAAAGACGAGCTGACCCTCGAGAAGGCAATTTACCCTGGATCCGGTTTTCCAGACCGGGGTTCAGGTGTGAAGGCAGGGGGGTAATATGCTACAACTTGCCCGGGTCACGATAATGCATAATCATACATTTAAAATGAATTTACTTATCATGATTATTCCCTAGCCAGAAACGACTAAAATGTGCTCTTATGGCAACCAAAAAAATTATTTCGGGAAATGTGTTAAAAAAAAAAAAAAAAAAAAAAAAGGGTTTTAAGGGGAAATGTTTCTACATTCCTTGAAAGTGGAAAAGATGGAGGCCCGGCCCTCTCGGAAAAATACGCAGTCCTAATGCATATGCATGTATGATAATTGATGTGCGTTTTACATCTCCTATCGACCGTGTCATCAGATCTCAAGATGCATGTTAAGAAATATATTGTGAAAATGACAGAAAACCCCATATAAATATATGAAGACTAGAAAATAAAAAGAAATCATGGCAAAAAATAAATAAAAATGTAAGTTTGTTTGCGACCTCCATATCCCGTTTTTATGCACTTTACGCCCTACTGCACCCTTCCTCCCCATACAAGAACACACACAAATACACACACACACACACACACACACACATTAATACACACCACAGTTCTCTTTCACAAACCCACACACACTAGAAGAGACACAGAGAATAATTCTGACCTTACATCCCCGAACAAATGACATTGTAAATTAAAATACATAAAATAAAAATGCCTTCTCAATTCTAAAGCATCAAAACTCGAGCACTGTAAAACCAGGTAAAGCATTTACATTTGAACTGTTGGTGGGTAAATAATAGTAATCCATACTATAAAGCAATATCAGATAAACAACATTCCCAAACCGGCGCACACCTTTGAAAAGTGGTTTCATCCAAAAATAATTTGTAAGTTCATTTTAGGGGGAAAAAAATATGAGCAAAAACTGAAAGCACATCTCCAAGGCAGGAGGGTGAGGGAAGGAGTGGTATATATGCTGTGAGGTGTCAAAAACAAAATTGTTGAGCAGACATCAGGACAGAAATTGATGCGTAAAACTAACAGAATGAGCAAATAAATACCCTTAATTATGATTACAATAAACCACATCTTTGTTTGGCATTTATACAAATTCAGATGTGCCTTATCAAAACCACCATCAGCACAGTCAAACCAGGAATCTGTTGGCATAGAAAATGGTGGACCACTAATTGCACCAGTGCTAATTGGAAATGAGGTTGCATATGCCATTCTATTTTTCACAGGATCTATGCAGATCTATTCATCCTCTACCACAAAAAACATGCACTTTTATTACAAAATATCTATTATTAATTCCCCTAAAGGCATACAGCAGCATGTTACTATAAACAAAGAACAGACATATCCAAATCCTAGGAAATTTACATTCTTATTCGAGCCCAGTAAAAAGTACACCAAGCGCAAACAAATTCCCACCTCCCTGACCAACTCTACTTTCCTCATCAAGCAAACTACAGGGGGCCAAAAGTGTATGGTAAATGCACACGACAGATGCAAAATCTGATCCCGTTCTACATATTCGTAACTCAACAGCATATTCATATCTTGCATACAAATCATGCTATCTCCCCCATCTTTGCGCACGGGAACATGCAGATCCTACAGCCCCCTAATCTCCTGTTCGTCGATCATCGACTAGAAAAATAATTTCCCCACATTTTAAGCAACTAAAAACATTTTGAAGGAACTTGTATTAGTTTTGGAACCATAGAAACTTACTGAAATCCAGATATGTGAGCGCACTATAAAATAACGCTGAATATCCGTTCATTAAACTTGTAACAGTACGATTTTACGCTCAGAATGTTCCACTTAATTTAATTTAATAAATAGGCCTAGTGCAGTTTTATTTCAACATTATTAAAAAAAAAAAAAAAAAAAAAGAAAAAAAAAACCCATAGAATAAACTGACTACATACCTTCTTGAAAAGAATACAGCAGGAGTAAAGTTACCAGCCACATGCCATAAATAGCAGGTATATTTCTCAGGAATGTTTTGCAATCCCGACGTGTGCACTGTGCAGTATTCGGCCAGGCGAGGCTCCGTGCAGGAGTGGTGACGATGCTCCCCGGCGATCTCTCCAGCCCTAGTCCCGGACTCGCCAGCGCCGAGAAGCGGGGAAGAATTTGGTCCCGCCTCTCGTACCCTCCCCTCCGCGGGACCGTCATCCAAGCTGCCCCTCCTTCGGTAGTCCAATGGTACGGCGAGATGGAGAGGTGCTGGTGCGGGGCCAGAGAGAGACACGGCGAGGACGGCGCGCGGAGTTTTGTTGGTGGGGGTGGGTTGAGTGCATCAGAGAGGACAGGACTTAACATGTTGTTGTTGTTGTGAGCGGTCCACGTGGCTGGAGAAAGCCGGGGCGTTCTGTGGCACTCAGTGTTACCACAGCGCACCTGGGAACTAAATAGCTGCTTTTTACGCACGGAGGATCACTTTCCGCGATGACAACGGCTTACCTTTTCCCGCCAGAAATCTTGTATTGATGCAGCGCTGCTGAGAAAAAGAGTTTAAACCTTGTCTGTTCTCCGAGCCAGTTCTATTTGCTGGTTTTATGCACTTTTCAACAGACCAGGATGGAAAATTAAAGACTGGGAGACCACCTTAAACCTTTTAAGACCCGGGAATCATATTTAAGTTTTTTTTTTTTTTTTTTTTTCTTTGCTGCAGTGTTGAGCGTCATATTAAAGTTAAAGTTCGTGTAAACGCTGTGCGTAAAACGCTCCGCGTACGTTTCTTTTATGTCACTGCTCATTGAGTGACTCGCGTGCGTCCTTACACTGCACGAGACCCTGACACGCTCTCTTTTTACGTTAACGTATGTGAATGAAGGAGAACGCGAGCATCAGAGGCGCACCGAGGAATGTCTGAATCGCCGGCATTGTTCCGCGCTCAAAATGAGAGAGGAATGACATGTGAGGGGCGTATCGTGTATTGTCTCGAGTAGCGGATAACGCTCACAGACCACCCCGGCTTTATCGGTCTGGTGACTATAGTGTCTTACACCACCCAAGTCTGCAAAAATAAAAATTTAAATGAATAGATTTTATTAAACAGTGGGAATTGTAATTAGGCAGCAAACCCTTACAATTCAGATAAAGCAAATCTGTATAGCATTTGACACTTTGCATGGAAATTGGCAACCCCTTCATCTTAAAAGGAAGAAAACAGTGGATTTCTGTGGATTATTTTGACAATGATATGTAACACTGCCATGAGTACATGTCTGGGTGTAAAATTACAATATGGCACACAGCACACTACCCCCCAGGGCAACTTAAGAAATGACAACAATGTGTAGAGTGACAGTCTGCTACCAATGGTTACAGTGTTTCGTTTGATGGTTCTACTCCAGCACTCTGGCTTCACACTCCCACATCCTCTTTGGGTAATTATTGAACTGTATCTGCTGTACTGCTATTGATTACAGGCTATGTTCAGCCCTGTCAGAGAATCAACCGGTACGGAAATCCATCACACTGATGTGTGATTCTACACATAATGACAGCAATATATCCTTACCCTGCCCCAAACACAGGCAATGCCTGGCCGTTTGGAAACAGACCATTTCAATGGAATAATTTTTAGTGAAGTTATGTTGTCATAGCAGAACCTTTTTTTTTTACCCTGGGATTAAGTGGACAAGGCCAGGGTACATCAAATGCAAATTATAACTACCAAAAACTCTAATTAACTTCAAACCCTAGATAACTTAGTTTGTGCACATAGAATTCCACAGAGATTTCTTCACATTTCTACAAAATTAGAACATTTACAAATTTGCATATTTTGGTTAATTTCATTATGATTTCAGCTAGAAATATGAGCTATTTTCAGTTTAGTTTAACACATTTGACAATGTTATATCCAGTTCTGCAAAGTTTTTTTTTTTTTTTTTTTTTGCTTTCATGGCCCTATTTGAAAAAGTTTACATTTGAGAATTAGAAAATTCACTGCATAAAAAGAGTTTAATATGGTTGAACAGAGTTGAACAGTGCATTTCAGTGTGGACAGAGAACAGTAATTTCCTGGACAAGGCCAGATACTGTACCTCACATGAACATTTATGGGAATATGTAAACCTTGGTTTAAATTGGGTAAAGTTTAAGTCTAAACTATTAAATATTAAGAAAAATTACTGGGTGCATTGACCCAACGACAGTTTGTTTTGAGATAGTTCCATTGCAAAAAAAAAATACAGAAGTTGGGACAAACTTTTTATGGGTGTGCCCCTTCTACAATATCACCCACTGACTGTACCATAGAGGACCTTTGCAGGCCCCTAACATCATAACTGTCAGAGGTGAGAAAAAAATACAATTGTACCTTTTAGGAGTAAAACTACTTGTCACTGAGCCAGTAGCTTCAAAGGGTTCACATTAGAACCTTAAGAGCATCTTAAAGTAATAATATGTTCTTTTTAGAGTAGATAAGGTATTTTCAGGGTATTGCCTCATTAACAAACTATGGGTAAAATTTTTGCACATTTTTCCTGAGAGTGATGTGGCAGGAACAACGTTCCTGCTTGTCCTCGACTGATAACTGCTCTAATTTTGGGGTTGTTTAATCTTGAGATCAACCAATCCAGTTTGAAATCAACGACTAATAGGGTGAAGCAGAGTGGCACACATATATGAAATGCATATGACTCTTTTGTGTCAAAGGGGGCAACTTCTGACAAAATAGGGTCACTTAGCCAGTGTCAAGACCAGTTCATTCGAGTCCAAGTCAGATCGAGATCCAAAGAGGGTCGAGTCCAAGTCAGGACAGAGTCAACATGCTCCTGAGTTCAGTAGTCTTGGACTGGGACTAGAATGCACTGTTCTCGAGTACAACATGGCCATTACACAGAGGTTTACCATGATCACACACATTGGAATTATTCCTCTGCTAAGTTCCTAGATACTTCTGAAATTCAGCAACATATATTAAAGTTTACTGGTGAGATACACCTCTTTTCCTGCAGTGGTTTGTATGGAAAAGAATAAGCAGAGAAGAGAACAGTTGAGCACATCAGCCGGACTCTTTGTTTCCTACAGAGGCCTTTCTCTACCTCTCCTCTCAACTCAGTTATGTAACAAGTGGAAATATAGAAGATGGAATGCTACCCTTACCCTCCCACACACTTACAGACATACACACACTCTCAGAAAGGAAGTACAAGCCACACTGGCTGAAAGAAATCTAGAGACTGTGTATCTATCTACACAATGTGCATCAGAGAGGAAGTGACCACTGACTGGCAGGCAGGCAGCGACTGTTGAAATCATTGCTAATACAAATCATCTGCATCACTCTCTCTTATCTGTTGCCTGGAGAAAAGCAGAGAATGAGAGAGAGAGTACGCCAATGAGGAGAAGGAAGGATAGAGAGCGGAGACGGCAGAAGCGGGTGGGCTAATGAGAATGGTAATGCTAATACACAGACAATCAGAGTCCCCCCTCAGGCCAGGGCTACATGGTAGAATCATATTAACGCTAATGTTATCTGGTATTAATGCAGAGAGCCCCCTCCCTAACCAAATGCCTGCAAGGTCACTGAGGGTAGAGGGTGGTAGCATAGTGGAAAGGAGGGGGCAAGGGTTGGCGCCTTCCCACCTCAGCCACACGCAGGTAACGGGAGGGCACTAAATGCTAGTCTTCCGTATTGGTGGCAAACATGCCCCGTTTCAGTTCCCCCTGCAGAACAGGCCGCCTGTTAGAGTGCTATATGCAAACTAGCGCCTTGCAGATCCAAAATGGCGGCAAAGGAGGCCCAGATGGTGAGCTGTTTTGGTTTAGCATGGAGCTGCACTGGCTCTAATTAGCCAGCCTGATACAGAACCGTACGCCATGTTACGCTCGCCAGCATTAGTCAAATGAGTCAGTGAGCTGCACCAAGTCAGTCAGCTAAGGGAGGAACCCATGCATTTGCGCCTGCGTGCCAGTCTGTTTTTTTACAGGACCAAATGTTTTTCATTTCGTAATTTTTATTTTATTTATTTATTTTTTTTATTTTTTTTTTTTTTTTTTTTTTTTTTTTTGAGGAGGGGTTTGTTTGGCATTAATGGAGATGAGACTGTTGAACCCGAGCTTTTGGGATGAATTTGGTGTATTAGAGGGTGGGTGTGATTGTGTCTATGTACATGAGGGAGTAAGTGAATGAGCGTGTGTGGAAACAGGAGGATATTTCTGGATTTCTCTCTCTCCCTGCAGCCTGTTGAGGGGGGAGAGATTGGGGGAAAGAGGAAGGTGGTGAAGCAAGACGTCAGGGGGGTGTTAATTTATTCAAATGAGCAAGGGAGGATAATGAGAGAGAGGGAAAGAAAGAGAGAAAGAGGAAAAGAGAGAATGGGGGTTGGTTGTTTCGCTTTGCAAATCTCTCATCTCATGTTCTTCCTCTTTTTTATGTGTTTATCTTACAAGAGTCTCTCGCCATTACGGACGGCAGTGGAGCAGGAGCTGCAGAGAGGAGAAAAGTCGGGAAAAGGTGAAACAGGGAATTTGTGGATATGCAGTCTGTGAAGGACAATAAAGGGAGATATTAGAGCAAACACACACACACACACACACGTGGTCCTGTAGCTCAAGTGGTAGAGCATTGCGTTAACAAGCGCAAGGTTGGGGGTTTGATTCCCCGAGAACACATGATAGGTAAAAATTGATAGCCTGAATGCACTGTAAGTCGCTTTGGACAAAAGCGTCTGCTAAATGCATAAATATATATATAGTCATACATAAATTCCAAAATCAAATAAAAAATAAACCCTAGATTTAGCTTTAAAAAAATGTAAATGATCAAACCATAAATTCCTAAAGAATTAATCATCAGAAAATGCGATGCACTCAATTAATTCTTCACAATTTGAAAGGAGTGCTTGTATGGACTTCTCTGACCACAGAGGACCTAGTGAATGATCTTTTATATATTTGCAAATTCAAATTAATACAAATATCTTTGTCACAAAATTGAATCTTTATCGTGATCGCTCATGCTGATGAGGTCAAAATGGGATGATTTTCTTTTTCCTTTCTTGGACTTGGGTGTTATGTGAAAGTCAGTGTGTGATAACCATATGCAGTGCATTTGAAAGAATTAGAATATTACTGGCATCTAGTGGGAGGACTGTGCAATGCAGACTATCTATCTATCTATCTATCTATCTATCTATCTATCTATCTATCTATCTATCTATCTATCTATCTATCTATCTATCTGGAATAACCACATTAAGCATTCATGTTCATTAGGCCTTGAGGGCTTCAATCAGTTACCTTTTGCAGTACGATGTTGTTTCCATCCACAGTACAAGTTTCCATCCAGACTTGTGTGTCTAGATTGTATCTCCATTCCCACGCTACAGTCGCCCCCTCCAAGCGGATTTATTTTCACTACAAGTTAAACCAGTATATGCTTAAGCTCTAAGCAGGGGTGTTAAAATGCTGACCAACTGTAACAAGAGCTTGTGCACTCATGTAGACTTGAATACTTCTCCATGTGTGGGAACCTACAGGTACTGACCCTCTCACCATTAAAGGGTTAGTTCATCCAAAAATGAAAATTAACCTGTGTTTTACTCATCCTTGAGGCATCCTTGGTGTATATGACTTTTTTTCTTTCAGACGAATCCAGTCGGAGTTATATTAAAAATGGGGGGTGAATAAAGGCCTCCTGTAGTAAATCCATGGGTTTTTGTAAGAAAAATATCCATACTTCAAAGATAATAAACACTTTTTTCTAACTTCCGTTATCTGTCATACGCAGAAGCCGTTCCGGCGGATGTCGTACTACATCGGCGTTGCGTGATTAGTGACGAATGCAGAGAGAGAACAAAACAAAACGCCGGTCACAAAATAGAAGTATAAACTGAGGATTTGTAAAGAAAAATGTCAGAGGATTCTGATATAAACCAAGAGGAGACTGGTTTTCCTTTGCTAAAGTAAGGGAACTTAAACAAAACAAACTCGCGAGACTAGCATATCTCAGAGGCGCACGACGCATACGTGCTGCATCATCCACCAGAATGGCTTCCACGTATGACAGATACCGGAAGTGAGAGAAAAGTGTTTATTACGTTTTAAAATATGGATATTCTTACAAAAACGCATGCATTCACTACAGGAGGCCTTTATTGACCCTCCGGAGCCGTGTGAGGCACGTTTTATTATGGATGCGCACGCCTTATTTGATGACTTGACCGCTGACTGCTATGATTGAGCTTGGAATAGCCAGGACAATTTTTAATATAACTCCAACTGAATTCGTGTGAAAGAAGAAAGCCATATACACCAAGGATGCTTCAAGGGTGAGTAAAATGCAAGCTAATTTTCTTTTTTGGGTGAACTAATCCTTTAAGTACGCCTGTTAGCACACCACTATTTACACTTGATTCTGCAAGCTCATTGAGATTTTGTCACGTCAACACTGCAACACTTTTTAGGTTTTATATATGGTTGTGTCAACTTATTTCCATTTGCAAAATAGTAGGAAGTTAACTAATTTGTTCTTTTTAAAATTATATGCTAATTGATAGTTCATCGTATTCTTGATATTCAACATGCTTAGGGGTATTAAAGGGATAGTTCCTTTTTTTCTGTTAAGCACTGTTGGTAACCAAGTTGAGAGTAGCCATTGACTTCCATAGTGCAGAAAAATGTTCAACAGAAGAAATAAACTCATACAGGTTTGGAACAAGCAGAGGGTGAGTACATGATGAAAGAATTTTCAATTTGGGTGAACTATCACTTTAAATATACTCAAAATATACCAATAAAAGTCTAAAGTATATTCAACTACAACTAATTTTATGCCCATACCACAATTTTGCTTTGCTCAGGTCCCTACTATATTTTTTACAGACACTAAATAAGTTGTCCTTTGGGTAAAGATAATTAAATAGAAAAAATGAGAAAGTATCTATCCAGACAATCTGAACATGTCAGCTCATGAATTTATTAGTGAACTTTGCAAGCAATTACAGTGAATCCCATTATGCTGGCTTAAGGATATAAGAAATTGACAGATTTCATTGAAGGATTTAAGAATGCATTACATTGGAGAAACAAACCTTTTGTCCCAACAGCTGGAGAAACGCACGGAGAAACACTGGATTGATTATTTATGCTATTCATTTAACTTTCTCTTAATGAAGCAATATATATATATATACAGTGTTGGGGAAAGTTACTTTTAAAAGTAATGCCTTACAATATTGCGTTACTCCCTAAAAAAGTAACTAAATACGTTACTTAGTTACTTTTTATGGAAAGTAATGTTACATTACTTTTGCGTTACTTTCACGTTACTTTTTAAATATGAGCAGGGCTTGATTGTTTTTAATATAAGAAGTTCTATTTATAGCAAATGTAAAAGCCCTTTCACACCAAAAAGTGTAATGAATAAACCTCAGGCTGAAGGAATAGTAAATTCACGTCTGTACAGTAGAACACAGGAGAAGAAGGTTCAACACTCTTCAGCAATAAAAAAAAAAACAATGAAGCACAATTGTTAGTTTATCTAAAGTCATTTTTGATTATTAGTATGGTTTAACTGGATCATTAAAGGTCAGCAGCAAAGACACTGTTAATAAAATGGGAATAGATACATTTGTGTTATTTAATATATTTAGTTATTGCAGGTTTGCGTCATATTCTGAGTTTGCATTTCACTGTTTTGATTAATTTTGATGAATACTAAATCTGTTTTGTTTTTTGTTTTTTTTTGTGAGTGGGATGAATTAATGCACATTCACATTTAGTCTAGAACTACAGTAACATCATGTTCACACAGCGCACACAACGCCTCCATATTTCCGATTTCTCCCAATATGGGAACAGGAGGCTTGTCAGTCAAAAAATGGGAATACAAAGTAACTGGCGTTACTTTACTAGTTACTTGAAAAAAGTAATCTGATTACGTAACTCGCGTTACTTGTAATGCATTACCCCCAACACTGTACTGTTAAATAATGAAGAAAAAAAAAAGTTTAATAATCATTTCAATATTAAAACACTGTAAATGCTTCATATACTTAAAACTATTAAGTTATATTATAAAAGTAATATCAAATTATGTTTAATAATAAAATTACAACTGTAATACAGTTACAGTTATATATATATAAAGAGAACCATCCACTCTTTATACACAATTTTCTGAAGGAAGCCCAAGCGTTTCTGGGGACAAACAATGCGTTTCCTTGAATGAAAGAGGGGAAAGTGAAAGAAAAAGATGAAGGTGACACTAGCAGAGCGCTTCAGCTCACGAGTGCGGCTGACAGGCCCTGTCTCTGCCTTTAATGACTTATTTATTCAAGCATAATTAAGCTCAGGCCTGGAGCAGTGATTAATGCTCTTTGTCAAATTTGCAGAACAATACCTCAAACTTCCTGAGCCCTGGCTCATCTCCAGCTCTTCCTTTCTTTCTGTTCGTCTATATGCAGTTCTTTACATCTGCACAGGCAATGATCAAGACTGTATAAAGCATGATATATGCAGTGTAAGTTGAGCCACTGTAAGCTGACCTACCTTGTGTATAGAGATCTTCACCTGTGGTTGTTTAATATGATTTTAAAACACTGTTGATTATTATTCATCATATAGTATTACAGAGGTGATACTGTTTACACACTGAACAAAAGACCAACCAACAAATCTTTAAGGAAAAACTGACTCTGAATTCTGAAAACTCTGATTCAGAAAATGACAGTTTCGTGAAAGAGAAATATTCTCCGGACAATCTGAACATGTCAGCTTGTGAATTTATTAGGGGACTTTGCAAGCAGTTACAGTGAATTCCATAACACTGACTTAAATACATAAGAAATTGGCAGATTTCTTTAAAGAATTAAAAAATGCCTTACATTAGAGAAACAAACCTTTTCTTTTCTTAGAAATTGATGTAAGCATTTTTCCATGAACTTATGAGCTAAAGAAGAAGAAAGAAAAAAACTCCCAACAGCTGGAGAAATGCATGTTGAAATGAATTGTTTGATGAAATGTTTCACAGCCTCACATGGACATCTGCTGATTGTTTTTTTTTTATTATTTATTTTTTCTCCATCTCTTTTAATTATTTAACTTTCTCTTAATGAATATATACAGTATAGTCTATTATAATTTTTTTATCATTTGTGTTAAATATTCTGCTGTTCATTTTCTCTTCTTTGGGAAGTCGTATATATCTATTTCTAGATGCTTTCTAATAATTTCAGTTGATATGAGACATCCGGAAATATTTGTATGTTTGTCTTATTTGACAAAAGCCTAAGAAAATGACCCATCATACCCCTCTAACCCCCATCTGAGGAGTAGACGGGAGCACGAGCGAAGCAGAATTTAGCCGGTCGGTTCAGCTGGTGAGTTTATCTGTGATCTTTGTGCAGGAAGCAGGTTTTAATCTGGAGAAATGATCGTTCAGGATTAGTGAATGCGCACAGATCTGCATAAATCTGTGTTTGCCCAGGTTAAACAAACCTCGGGATGTTTCCTGGAACTCCACTGAAGCAAAACATTATAATTTAAGTGGAAATGTACTGGTTACATGATTCAAGTGAAGCTTTTAAAGCACATGAAGTATCAAAATGCTTGGATGTAGCATAATTGTAACATACAGTAGTTCAAGAAATAGCCATGTTAGTTACAATATACCAACAATAATTACTTAAATTTATTTTAATGCCATTATTTTATATAATTGTATGTATTAATTCATTTATGTAAAACAATACAAATTATCTGTATGCTATTAGAAATATAACAATTCTTTGACTTCCAGACCTGAGAAGCAATTCAATACTGATTCTTAAATTAAAACCAAGTACTCATTACATCAAGCATCACTGAAAATTTCAAATGTGCAACGTGCAACAACTGAATGTGAGTTGAAGGTTGTATCCCAAAAGCTGAGATTTGCTCCCCTCTAGTGTTTAATATTGGATTTTATCAGAAACTTGTATGGTAAAGAAGTTTTACCATTTTTCATGTATTAAAAAAATAAATAAATAAAGTACACGCACACACACGCACTATATATGTTTTAATGAAATGTTTAACAATTAAATCCCAAACAAATTAAAGTGTTAAGTTAAACATAATAATATGACTTCACAGGCTATTCACATCTTAAAACCATCCAGTACAGACACGAGCCATCTTAAATTTCTTCATCCACGTTCTTCGCCTGACACACACACAAAATACAGAGACATGTAAAGACTGTCAGCTCAGATAATCAAAGTCATACATTTATTTTGTCTTCTACAGTTACAATAATTTGCTGAAAAAAGCAGATCCAATAAAACACTAAAAGCAACCCACTGAGTAAGATTTAATTTAATTTTATTATATGTATTTATAAATCAAGATTACAGTAAATTCCTACAAATAAAAGTAAACCTACTCCTGGAGATGTTAACTGGAGTAAAATCACAACTCCTTTGTTTTAAAATGACAAAATTGGTACTATAAACTGTCCACTAGATGTCACCAGAAACACATCAGTAATTTGAGGGTGCTTACCTTACGCTTTCCACACCGTTTGATGCGGTTACCTGCAGGACCAGACATTTATTATACATCAGTGATTTGACATGACTCCTATGACACTCACACTCTGGCTAAACACTTACCTGTCAGGAGGAGGACCGATAGTATCACAATGACTCCCGCAAAGATCAGGCCTCCAATGCGCAGATTCTCATAGTCTGTGAAGCATAGGCAGAACAACTTCTGAATAAGAATATTCAGATTAAGGAAAACATGATGCAAAATTCTGATTACTGCAGAAATATGCAAACAGTTTTAAGGCCTGTTCACACCAAGAAGATAATGTAAAATTTTAAGATTTTGGTATATCTTATCCTGGATATTGCATAGTTAGAATAAAACCATATTCCAATATTAACAGGTGATCAGATTACTACTGTCCATATAAACACAAAACTGAATTATTCAAGAATAATTTGCTCATCCTTACCATAGAAAAAGTCAGCATCAGGGTCTACTGTAGGGGCTGGAAACAAAGAGAGACTCTGAATAAAATCTAATGAAATAAGGCATAACTCAACTATCAATCATCCACTCCATTTACAATGTGCATGCTACATGCAAATGCAACAACAAGATTAATTTGCTTGAGAGCCAAATATGAACAAAAAGTGTTTTAGTTTTGCACACTGGTAGCTCAAACTTATGCATGTCAACGTCATTATGTTTTGGAGATTTTCATTTGCATTTTGAACCAGACACATTTACACTTTGGCGGAGTAATCAGTTGATTTTGTCTGTTTAATAGGTTTAACAAAGCTTAATTGACGCTTTCTAAGTAGTATATGATTAGGTACCCCCGAGGGCACATGGTTGGGGTCCATATGCCAGTGAACCCACTGTTCAATCCTGATGGATTGTCTGAGCATGTATTCATGTGCTATCATGATTGTGAGTTTTCATATCTTATGTGATTTCCCAAAAGGATTTAGTTCTGTATGTGCTTGTTGACGAGACATGCCCTACTTCTGCCCAGAGGTGATGACAATAACAGAGTTAGAAGAGGAAATCAGGGTCTGCAGGGAAAACATGTGGTGTAACTGTCATTTTCAGTTTCACAGTCCAACACAACAGGCTGAACCGCAACACCTAACATAGCATGCAAACACAGGCCTGCAAATGAAGTGGAAGGTTTACACTTCATTTTATTTGAATAGCGCTTTCAGAATATATTGCTTTAGAGGCTTTTTAAGGGAAATAATACTTTTAATGCCCAGTGAGCAAACCAAAGGCAACAGTTGCAACTTGCAAGAAAAAAACAAAAACAAAAAAACCTAAGATATTAAGGTGGAATGAGGTGAGGAAGATATTATTGAGAAACCTCATTTTAATAAAAAATGAAAACTACATGAGACAAAATGTCTATCTTTCCATTATAGCATTTGGCATTAAAATGAAATGTAATTTTTGACCACTAAAATAAAGTTATATATTAAATATTTATTTATATATAGTTAAATAATTAGTTTTTGGGTGTTTCTTGATAGACTTTTTTTTTTAATTAAAATGCCTTAGCATGCTTTCATAACTATTTTCTATTATATTTCATTGTGTTGTACATACAATTTATTGTTTACCCTCTTCTGAGACTGTACCCTATGAAACATTTTATTAAATCTTAAAAAAGTATTTATATTTGTAACACACACACACACACACACACACACACACACACACACACACACACACACACACACACACACACTTTTTTTTTTTAAATATACAATATATATTTTTTACACACACACCAATTTTTTTTTTTTATTATTTTATAGCTTTTTTTTTTTTTTTTAATTGTTTAAAATGTCAATTCCATGGCAGAATGATATTAAACATATTACATCAGTTGTAGAATACACAATACATATATAAAACACCAATAATTTCTTTATAGTATTTTGGTGCAAAATTGGTGTAATAACACCAATGGTGGTGTTCTGAAATGAGGCGGCAAAGTCCTCAAAGTCCTCCTTTTTATTTTTTATTTGTGTATTTATTTATTTACTTTTTAAACAAATGGAAATTCATGTCACAGTCACATTTTATTGGTTAAATAAACAATACTTACACTGAGAAAAAAAAAGGGGATATATATATATATATATATATATATATATATAATATATATATATATATATATATATATATATATATATATATATATATATATATATATATATATCCTTTTTTTTTACCAGTATGTCTCATCAAGTAAGTGTTTTTAAACATTTCACATTTTTTCCAAAATAATAACTCATGGCAGTAACAATTTAAAAATATATACTTATGTTCACCAAGCTGATTGCTCAGTTCCCACATACAGTATCATATTTCTTTTCATATAAAACTCTTTAAAAATAAGACTCACCCTCTCCAGAAGACATGTCTACTCTCTGTGGGTCACGGAAAAACTGGTAATGTAAATCATAATGAAGCATTATAACCCAAGAGTCCTTACTTATTTACCGCTTAAAGCAACTGTATGAAATTCAGTGTATTGTGAGTGGAATTCACTGATATACTGTAAATATATCAATTACAGTGGATATCTGTACACGTGAATTTGTTGATGCTGAAAAGCAATCTGCCCTTTTCTATGAACTTCTTAAACGATCACCAAACTTGAAAGCATTCCACTCCGCTTTTTTATGCACTTTTCAGATATACGTCATTGTTTCATAAGTGCCCACTACCTTGCAGGGGCATGTCCAGGATTTTATATTTGGGGTGGCAAGAGCAGAATGAGGGGTACACTAGGCCTGCCTCACACGTACACAGCTGTACATTTGCTGAAGGGTGTGCAAGATCAGTGTTGTCACCTTCCAGCCCGATCTCACGGTAGGTGGCTGCAGAGGATTACTCACTGGTTAATTTGCCGTTTCCGATACAGTTTGTCTTCACATTTTGCTTTTGGATTTATATTTAGACATTAGAAAATCACTTTTTTTTGTCAAAGTTCAGCACTGTTTTGAACTGAAGTTTGAAAAGTTTTCAAAAATGCATTGCATGCTTTAATCACAAAAATGACCTATTCTGAATTCAAAATGGCGATTTTCAGCAAAATGTGACTAGTTGAGCTGTCCTGAGTTTAATGCTTTTTTTGTTTGTTTGTTTGTCTTTTTCTGTTCTGCACCCCAGACCATTTCCCTCCTCTATTCATTTTGTTTAGCATATGACTGTATGATTGTTTAGGATATCACTGATCTGAAGAACATTGAGAGCCATAAAGCCACTAAATAAATAAATACATCTACATACATGCATGCATGCATACATTCATACCTACATAAATAAATAAAAAGGTTTATTTGCAGATCCTTTGACATTCCTCTCATTTCAGCTCCTCCAGGCTTTCTTAAGGATAGTGCTTATATTGATTAACTTCCCAATCCATATCTCACAAGTAACGATTAACTCATGCGGCTTTGAAGAGAAAATGACTCATAAAGCCTCAGTCAGGGCAGTTTGCTTTTCAATTCTACATGCAGATCTTGTCAGACAAACAAACACTTCAGGTCTATGATGTTAACTGTTTCTGAAATTCTTTGCTCTAGGGCACAGTGGTTTTGGCTTATCGCTCATTTCTTGTTCAGACTTGCACCCTTTCTTGATCTAACCTTTAACCACTGCACCATGCCACCCATAATTACCCATACTTATTGACTAGTAACATTTCAAACTTAAAACATGAACATTAGAAAGTGCTACTCAACATGTCAACTTGACAAGTAAGAATCTCTGGTATATAACATACTCTATATATATATATATATATATATATATATATATATATATATATATATATATATATATATATATATATATATATACTTTTTTTTTTTTTCATTTTTGCCAAATTCCTAATTGCAATTCAAGCATGCAGTGAATTTTTACATGTTTAAGGTCATACTATGTTCCTGGATTAAATTTACCAAAAAAATCATTGTATATTATTATTAAATCATTGTTATATTATTATTATTATTATTATTGCATTTTGTATTGCATGGATCACACTGACCCCAATTTGCCCCCAAATTATTTTAATTAAGAATTTCCACAGAACATGAGCATGAGCATGCAACCTAACATGGCCCAAATGTCCCAAACCTCATTTGTTATGTCGTGAACAATAAACCAGTAAAAACACATTGTCTTTGTCAAATCTGGCCATTTTAGAAATTCTGATGTTTAACAATCTGCAAAAATCCATAACACAGTTACCATCTCAGCTCACCTGTACTGTGGAAAGCTCCTCTTCCTCCTGTTGTCTCGGTTAATGTGAGAGTGTGTCTTTAGTCCAGGTGTATTTCATCCCTCTACCCCTCCCTGCCTCCCAGAGCATTTGTAAATCTGACCGCCCCACCATTCTTTGAAACACATTTATTAGCCCATAAACACTGGCCTTCAAACTATGATAAAATACCACTGAGCCCAACCTTTGGAGTCATTGCCCAAGGGAAGTCCAATTACATCACAGTATAAAACGCTGAGAGGGATTGTGGCCATATTCTGTCTCGACTTTGAAGTATAAGCGACGGACCTCAGAGAGCTTTCAGACGTCAGTCATTGACATCAGATCCTCTTTTTTAGTCATCAACGAGGTACAAAATGCTGCAATGGTGTCAGATCGATCATTCTGATGGAAAACAGAGTCTTAAATAA
This sequence comes from Cyprinus carpio, assembly GCF_018340385.1. Lineage (NCBI taxonomy): Eukaryota > Metazoa > Chordata > Actinopteri > Cypriniformes > Cyprinidae > Cyprinus > Cyprinus carpio. The sequence goes on from NC_056586.1 coordinate 10,582,228, forward strand.
AATTTTACCTCACATATTGAAGAGAGCTGTTTTTATTACTCTCTCTCAGCAGGTGATGTATGACCTTTTTAAAAGAACCAGAAGAAGAGGAGGGACTGACTAATGCTTGGCATCTCTGTTCAGATGCCTCAAAAAAAAATAAAAAAAATAATAATAATTCAATAAATAAAATGAATCCTCACTCCGATGCCTGTGTCAGACAAAGACTTTATTTATTTTGAAGCACAAAGAGCGGTCATACACAGCAGCTGCACAGATATGAGACGAATATGTATTAAATTCCTCTCTAATAGCGAAGCATCTGTAGCGTTAGACTGTGTTCTTGAATACATGTGATTAATATTCAGTGAAATGCTTCTCTCTGTATAAACTGAACTACATTTCTATAACTCTCAAAGGTTTATCACAGCAAGTGATGTGTGGAACAACTCACACACTTACATACATACGCAGACACACACAAATGCAAAGCTTTGTCTCTTTAGAGGCCGATATGTTGGTCCCATTGAACAGTTCATAAATATGACTGATGTTAAAAGCTTAGTTCACCCAAAAATCAATATTCTGTCATTGTTTACTCAACTTAATGTGATTTGAAAGTCATATAATCTCACGTTCACCATAACTGTGGAGTGTCAGATTGAAATTTAAGTCATTTGCAGAAAACGCAAAATGTGCACACTAACATAGAAGAGAGCTGAATGAGATTTGAGAGCTACATTGGAGATTTTCAGCAAATAATGGTTTAAATTTCAGTCTGTCCCTTACTTATGTCATCAGAAGGAATATAAGTCATATGAAATACATTATGATAGTTTTATGGTGCTTTTCGTGTGTACCAAAGTCTAAGTTCCTAAGCAGGCCAAAGTAAACTTCATTTTTACACATTTTTCTAGCTGCATATTTTGCACTATTGAGTTTGTCCACAAGGTGGCAACACTGCCCTTCCCCGTTGTTTCACAGTCAACAACAACAAACAACTACTTTCGAAGACAACAATTGACATTTTTGTTGCTCATAACTTCTAGATAGAAATAGCAAAGACACTGGAAAAGGATGAAACTTCCTTGTGCGCATATGTTGACCATCTGTGTGACACACTAGCAAACGGAGGTTGCCTGCACATGTGCTAGCTTTACATTACTATATGAAAAACAGCTGCTTGGACATTCAGCAAAATACCTCATTTTGTGCTCCACATAACAAAGACAACCATCTTGTTTGTTTAGTTTTAACGACATGAGGGTGAGTAGACAATGATAAAATATTTACATTTCTGGGTGAATCATTAATTTAAGAAAGTGAATACGTAGGCTACAGAAGACATGATAGTAAAGGTAAAGGACACAGGTTTGCGGCACTATGGTGAAGTGAACTGCTCCTGCGGTCTCGTTCTCAGGCCGCAGATGTTTAGACTGTGGGTCCGAATAGGGGCTTTGAGCCCGGCAGTGTTGCAGCTGATCAGAGGACAGTGGTATAGTGCCCCCTCTGGTACAGTGGTGGTACTGTGTTTTGTTTTTGTGCTTGGTCTGGGTACAATGATCGAAAGATTGTCTGGAGGAGGTGCCCTGAATGTGGGCATACATGCACACACACATCCGTACCAGCTCTACAGGATCTATCCATACGCACGCACACGTGTACATTGTATATTCAAATATATATTCTTCATCACATATGAATCAATACTTATATTAAATACTTTAAACATGTGTGCATATAATCTATACAATATACAAGAGAAAAAACAGCAGGTGTCACACAAATGACAATAACAAATGGTCCCACCAACAATAACAGCAACAGTTATTCACTGTTGGATGTTAAAACAGTTTATTTTTATTATTAAAGGGACAGTTCATCCAAAAATTAAAACTATGGTGTTTTTTTTTATTTTTATTTTTTAGGTTTTGTCATTATATGATAAGGGCTACATAAAGATTATTTAATAATGTGTCGTTTTGTGTTCAACATAAAAAAAATAAAAAATAAATAAATAAATAAATAAATAATAACTGCATACATATTTGGAACGAAATAAGAATATTCATTTTTGGGTGAACTGTTCCTTATAACCACATGCACAAGTTCAGTTGGGGAGGAGCCAAAAACATTAAGAATGATCTGCAGAAAGTGGCTAGTTTTGCTTTAACAACTCACTCAAGACAGACTATTGCAAAAGGGCACGCATGGAAAGACGGATACGGTTACTGTTCACGTGACAGGACAAGAGGTCTACGTACAAGACACTGGCCCATCGCCTCCTCCCACAAATCTCTTGTCTCCTCTCTTTCCTCTCATAGCCATGGTCTGGAATCAGCTTCATCATCATCAGCATCCGCAGGATCAGTGAAGTCATTCAGCCATGGCTATGCATTTAACAACACTGAGAAGAAATAAAGCCGATATTACATAGTAACAGCAAACATTCTGCACTTTGGTCTGATGCTACAATCACACTTTCATAAGGAAAGTCGCTGTACCTGGACTGCTTCAGTTCTCTGCTTTAGGAGTCTCCTTGGCTTTATGAGGAAGAATAATAAAAGAACAACAGTTAAACATTTTCTTAAAGATGACCTGTGTTACAAGACATAGTACTGAATCTCACCCTGGGAGACCACAAGGTTCTCTGCTTGAGCTTCTTCATCTCCTGGAGCCCTGAGAAAATACAAATTATAAGGAAAATTATAACCGATGGTTATATCAAGACTCTGGTCTTTGTTTACCACCCAGAGAGGAATTTACCATTACGGACGACTGTGGTGGGTCTCATTAGCAACAGAGATGAGACAAACTACAGGAGTGAGGTGAGCCGCCTGGCCGGGTGGTGCAGTGACAACAATCTCTCTCTGAACGTGGAGAAGACGAAGGAGATTGTTGTTGACTTCAGGAGAGTGCACACTCAACATGTTCCTCTGACCATCAACGGTGCGACTATGATAAGGGTGAGCAGCACCAAGTTCCTGGGTGTGCACATCATAGAGGACCTCTCCTGGACTGACAACACTGCAGCACTGGCCAAGAAAACAATGTAGCGTCTCTACTTCCTCCGCAAACTGAGAAGAGCCAGAGCTCTGGCCCCCATTACCATCGAGAGCATCCTGACTAGCTGCATCACTGTGTGGTATGGCGCCTGCAACGCGTCCTGCTGCAAGTCACTTCAACGCATAGTAAGAGCAGCTGAGAAGATCGTTGGTGTCTCTCTCCCCTCCCTCCAGGACATTCATGGAACCCATCTCACCCGCAAAGCCCTCTGCATTACAGATGATCCTACCCACCCGACACACAGCTTCTTTAGTCTGCTGCCCTCAGGGAGGAGACTGCGGAGTCTACAGGCCAGGACCAGCAGTCTGAAGGACAGCTTCATTCATCAGGCAGTCAGGAAGCTGAACTCCCTCCCGACCTTCCCCCACCTCCCCTCTTTTTGCCCCATGCACCACTGAACTCTGAACCTGAGACCCCCCCCCACCACCCCCCAGCTCCCACATTCCACTTTGCACCAGTCATTTTGTGTAGCATTGGTCTGCTTACTACCTTATTCAACATTGAACTGACCTCATTAAACTACATCTTATGTCAGTTTAAATAAAGAACTGCTCTCTGAGCTTTGTGTCACTTTAATCAGACTGAATAAGCTCTTTTGCACTACAATCATTATATCTGCACTGTTTGTTTACTTCACTGGTCATGTGCCTTGTGCTGCTTACTTATCTTGTTTTTTTTTTTTTTTTTTTTTTTTTTTTTTTTACATGACCTTATTTGTATATTTGTATAGTTGTATTTTATATTTAATCTATATCTATCTGTGTTATCTATATGCACCAAGGGTCTGAGAGTAACACAATTTCAATTCTCTGTATGTATGTGCTGTACATGTGAAGAATTGACAATAAAGCAGACTTTGACTTTGACTTTGATAAACCCATGCAACACATGAAAGAGAATCAGAAAGACTGTATAGGACTAACCTGGGCTTCTGGTTGATACTGCAGCGGCATCTACGGCCTGCAGGGTGCACACAAGCAAAAGGATTTAGATCAAACAGATGAATGGCAAACCATACAAATAACCTGTCGGGTTTATATTGTGATAATGACTGGAATAATAAGGATACTAATCCCTTACAAATGTTATTCTTGTAACCAGCATGAAATGTTGATAGCAAGAGTGTCTTCATGTATATCTCTGCCACTGAGTGTGACGTATATTCATGCATCTCTATTTCATAATGAAACTTAATTCAAAACTTGCTCAGTTGAATAAAAGCACCGCTATATAATTGATATCTATTGTGTGGCAGCTCAGTTTAGCTATTGTACTCTGATTTATTTTGTTTTACAGTAATTTTTGCATGATTTAGATTTGAATGAAGATAAGTTAGAATAAATAAATAAATAAAAAGATGTTTCTTACTGAGAATAAGGAGCACTCCCAGAGCAAACAGCACCACAGCAAACGCCAAACCCCCGATCCTCAAACTCTCATAGTCTGGTTAAGAAATAAAGGATTTTAATTTTTGGAGTTTCTTTTAGAATGAAAAAAAAAAATAAAAAAATCAGTTCGCAAACTAGTTTACTTGTATAATTCAACATTCTCAGATGAAACAGAATATACAAAGAGAGAGAGAGAGAAAAAAACTGTAGGATGGGATTTTAAATGGTATTTTATCAGGAAGTGACATCAGATAAGATAAATTGTTTTACTACATTTTAATTAAAAGTTATGAAGAAATGTATGTATTTATTTTAAAAAAAAAAAAAAAAGAAATTCCATAATATAACCTGGAATATGCAGAATTCTATGAAATAATATTTATTACATTTTAATTAAAAGAAAAAGTATACTCCTTTATATATAATCTTTATTTTATTAAAAGAAAACAAATCTTTATATTATTATTATTATTATTATTTTTTTTATTATTATTATTTTTATTTTTGTTATTTTGATGTTTTTCAATTTTGTTTTGGGATCTTTATTATGGTTCTTGGATGATTTTTCTATTGGCCAAACAATTGAAACATTGCCTGTCTTAAAATTATTATTATTATTTTTAAATTATTTGTATGATTATAAGTCATTCTCATGCATTTACACATATGCAACCTTGTGGTTACAAGCCCTAAACTTTACCTACAGTGTCACAGAACCTCCGAGGCCAGTGTTAGTTATTAGTTATCTTCAGCAGATTTATTTATTTATTATTATTTTTTCCAAAGCATTTTTCCAAGGAAAACCCCTGGAGCATAGCACCAGCCTGCACACCAAAGATCTAAGCTTTGGACTCAAACTACAAAATAATCTGACCGCAGATTGCAGGTTTTTCCTTCCGGCAAACTCAAGGCATGATGTTTAAACTGTGGAGTTGCTCAGAAGTGGCTTGCCTCCAGCCAGTCTCCAAATGAGGCCAAACCTGTGAAGTCTTGAAGTGGTTGTTGATGTCTGGGCAGCCAAAGAGCTCTGGAGCTGTCAGTGAGAATTTGGCCTCTTAGTTTCTTCCCTGACAGCTGCCCTTCTTGTCTGGTTGAAAAGCTTGATGTAGCTAGTATCTGTAATTGTAGTGGTTTTACAACCTTTCTCTTTCTTTTCTAATCTTTCGTTTCTTTATAGTATCATCTTGAAGTTCCCAAGGAGTGTGATTGATGACCATGTTTGTTGTGATCTTTTTTACTTGTGAGACTTCACTGAGGCCCTATTTACACCTGGTATTTTGATTGACAGGTGATTAAGTGGTCCTTCACAGTTGCCTAGGATGCGTCACGACGTATTAGTGTTTACACTACAAATGTGATGTGGTCACATGCTGCAAATGTGGTTTGAGTGGATAGGTTTTCAAGCCCACTTTGACCTGTATTTTGCACCAACTACCTATTTGTAGACACAATATATTTAGTCAGGTCACTTAATTTCAAAGGACTATTTACAATTTCTCAGATATTAAACAGTATTCTGGAAATTATCAAAATAGTTTTATTTATTACTGTGGATACTCTAACTTAAAAAAAATCTAATTTAGATCTCATTTAGATATGCTGCATCAGGGTGTAATTGCATTCTGAAGGCACAGATGAATATGACTCTATAAAGGTAGATGCCAAAATACCAATTATATTCCACTGTCTTTGGGCACCTGCTGTTTTAGAAGCATGTTCCTTATAAAGTGACATAATCCTTGTTATGTAAGTAAATACTGACCTGTGTAAGCTTTTGTAAGTATTGATTCTTACCATATACAAATGGATCCAATCCCTTCTCTTTTCCATCTGATGGAAAACAATCAGAAATTACACATGAAGCCATTAGCTTAATATAAGTATACTGTACATGGTAAAATATAAAATGTAGTGATATGGTAAATGAAATAAAGCATAACTTGCCTTGGGCAGCAGAGTCAGACAAAGCTAAGACAGAAGATCAATACAGAGAGCAGAAACCATTATGAGAAAAGAGAAAAACAGAGGGGAATTGTTAGTATTATGGATCTTTATATTCACAAAACATCCAATAACTGAAACAAGAGTATTGCATTATGTTATTGTCTGTGGTGGGTGTTTTTGCTTGTTGAGAAAGATCAGAGAGCCCTAAGCTAAATGCAGTATTGGCAGAAATATGACATTGCCTAATGAATGTGCAATCTGATTCAGGCATAATAACAAGGGTTTTTGTCAGGGTCAATACAATTTGCTGTATATAAATCTCCAAGAATCCATTAGACTAAATCGATACACATGAGACAGGAGGGAAAACTTATAAAGATTAAAATTAAAGTTTAAAAATGATTTTCCAAGCAATCTAGGATGGGATTTGTTGAGTTGATCATATACTAGACTAGAATCACCATCAAACTGGAATGAGCATTTAAGGAGTTAACAGTCTTAAATACAAGCTTGACAATTTATTATATCAAATCATTTATCAACAAGTCTCTTAATATGACATTTGATAGGTGGCAGTGGATAAATTGACAGGTGAAGGTATTTATAGGATGGATATTACCCCCTCCCCCGGCCTTCATAAAAGCTCTGATTATTTAATTTGAATTTCACAAATGAAATGACATATTTACTTCTTTTACACAGAATGTACAGTATAATACACAAACCATGAGAGACACCTGAAGGTAGAGTGGAAAGGAACATGACACACGTACAACCTTTGATGGAAAATAACCAGTAAATTACCATTTTAAGATCATGTGTGAACAGGATCTTTAATTTCTGGCAATTTTCTAAGATGAGAAATTGGAAAATTATCAGTAAAACGCATTTTTGAAACTATGTGTGAACAAAGCATATGATTCCAGATGAGCATGTACAAAGTCAGGACACATTGGTATCTGCTTTGGAGCAATTCTTACATTGTGACAGAGATGACACGATTACTCCACACTGTTTACAGTACTGTCACTCAGAGCTAATGCTGGAGATTTTGACAAATCGGACAAAAGAGAAACTAAAGCACTTCTTATCTGAATCGACAAAGAAATGTCACAGACCTCAAAGGTCATTTTTGATGACTAACATCACAGAGTTTACTGGTATTTTGGCACTGATGTTTATATACTGTCTTAAAGGTGCGGCCACATTAGCTAAATTTTGGAGAGATTTTGTGGACAAGAAAGATCCATTGTTCATTGTCAATATCATACCAATGTATGAAGCACAGCTCACACAGGAGTCACATTCAAACCAAGCTGCTTTCTGTTGGTCAGAAAGCAGTAGTAAATGCTGCTCCATCTGAAAGCACTGCGAGTTTGTGTCGCTTATAATGTATATTTGAAAAAGCAACAGGTGTCATACTTCTTTCAAACATGAGAAGCATTTATGAATCATTTATGATCTTGTCCACCAAAAGGCAAGATCTTGTCCAAGTCAGTGTCAATATTGTTTCTAATTGAAAGCTATTGTTAAATATATCTAATGTAAGCCTGCCTAAAAGTTTAAAGCACTGTTTATTTCATTTGTATCTTTTTATTTATTTATTTTTAGATTTGTGGCATTGCTTTTGACTGCTGGTCACTTTCAGAAGTTGTAGTGATGCTTTCTTTTCCAAGAAAGAATGTAAAACATATACATTAGTCATATAATTTTTAGCTTTTAAATATTATGTAAATTGATTTCACACACTTAAAGCAATATCGAATATCACATTATTTAACATATTGCATTTAAAATTAAATTAAATTAAATTTATGCATTTAGCAGACGCTTTTATCCAAAGCGACTTACAGTGCATTCAGGCTATCAATTTCTACCTATCATGTGTTCCCAGGGATCGAACCCCCAACCTTGCGCTTGTTAACGCAACGCTCTACCACTTGAGGTACAGGAGCACTGGCTTCAATATTGAAGAGCATTTGTCTTCTAAAGCCCTGCTTTAGATTGTTCAAATATTCTAAACACTAATAAATAAATGTTTCTTTTCAGAACTGTTCACTGAAACGTTCTTCGATAGAGAACTGGATTGCTCATGACATCATAAAAGTGAAGCCACTGCGCCGTGATATTGGTATTCCCTAGTATTCCCATACATTCTATTAAATTTATAGGAAATCGTACAATTTTAATGAGAAAACATCACCTAACAAATCAGCATTTTTTATAGCTTAAGTATCCCTGTACATTCTAACAATATAAACATCCAATGCATGTAAATGGTTCTTTGCTTAATGTCAAGAATTGGCATAATAAGTTGTTCATATACAGACGAATGTCAGATGTAAGACGAACATAATAAATATTGGACGGATGAGGTCCTTAACATATGTATTACAAATAACAAAGTGTTCGTTCTGAAATCTGAATAAAGATGTATCTATTGTATGCAAGAGCATTGTTTATTTTCATATATTTTTGATCTGTAGTTTTTATGTTATTTTAAGGGTTTTTTGTAAGTTTGATGTATGGTGGATGATAGTGAGTGAAGGAGGAAGTAACAAACAATGAAAGGAATGAATGGAAAATGGAGGGAGGAAAGAATGGAAGAAGGAAGGAACCTTGTGGTTGCAGTGTGAAAGAAAACCAAATGAAAACTAGTCTGACAGTCAGCAGTGCTTTTAGAAGTGGGCTTTGTTGACAAAGCTGAAGAATACATTTTTTACCAGTGTATAGAGCTCTGTGAGTATGAATCTAGTGCACATGTGCTGGTGCTTTCACGCGGCCTAATTGTGGGTAGGGTGGAGTCTCTTAGAGGACTGAGATGGATGAGATTGTTATTTAAATGGATGCTCTCATTTCACAAATACATTTTTTTGGCAAAAGCAGGACCGCAATTCACAGTCATGTAGAAGCACAAATACACCACTCAGATCTTTAGATGAGTCTTTTGAAGAACTATAGACTGCACAAACACATACACTGACACACACATATTCATGTGATCCCTGTTTAGGAGAAGTCACTGATCAAATTCTCAGTTAAGAACTCTAGGATGGTGCTAATGTGTCATGTCATGGCTTTCTCCCGATCCTTTTCCGGTTCTTTCCAATCCCATCAGACACAAGGAGCCTGGAGTGAAATGTAGGAGGGGGGGGGGGGGGCACTTACCCGTCTCATAGACTAGGAGGGAAAAAAGGAAGACCAGAACAGTTTCCATGGCAACTGCAATGGGGGGAGAGAGAGAAAGAGAGAAATAAATAGTAAATAGAGTGAAAATCGGTGTTAGTGGGTTAAATGCTTACCACATTCAAAAAGACTAGAAAGTTCTCACAAGCTCAAAGTATATATAATCATGATTACGCACTGTCCTTGACTGGCATATTTTCAATGTACCTATCTGTCCTTGACTGGCATATTTTCATTGTACCTATCTGTCCTTTACTGTGATTTTCTTATTTTTATTTTTGCTATGGAGTAGTAGCAGTGGTAAGAGTCAGATGACAGCATGTAGACTCATAAATCACAGAAAAATATTGTGTGGTTTTCGAAATCTGTTCCTTGCATATTTTTAATTTTTTGCCATTCTATGATACAGTATTTTAATGATAAAGTTGTCATGCAACAGCCAGGATTTGGGTGGTATGCCCAAAATCTTCTATCACATTTTGAGTAATTCGGTATATATTTTACAATATAAAAACAGACACTATCTTTCAAAAGTTTGGGATCGGTACGATTATTAAATGTTTTTTTTTTTTTTTTTTTAAGTAAAAAATACAGTAAAAAAAATAATATTATGTACTTTTACATTTTAAAATAACCATTTTCTTGTTTAGTATATTTTAATTTATAATTTAATGTATAATGTATTATTTAATATATTTTAACTTTTCTGTCATGCTGCTTTTTCAGGATTATTTAATAATAACAATAATGATAAGCCAATTATTATTATTATTATTATTATTATTATTATTATTATCTAAGTATTATTTTATTTATTTATTTGTATTATATTTTTATTATATATTTTATTTTTGCACAAACCTTGTAGTTATGGTTGGTTGAGTAAATTAAGCTTGAGAACAAAATGTCAGTGTCAATGTTTACAGAAGAGGATGACACAATGGTTATGTTAATAAAGCAGTCTTTATTGAGAAGCAGTTTGAAACAGCTGATATTCAGGCAGGTGAGTGGGTTCTTCAAAGAATGATGAGGAACTTAACTGAAAGATAAAGAGTCCTTATGTGTCTTAGGTACTGACTGGTGTGGCTGCAAAACAGGATAAAGACTGGGGCTGAAGATAGGCTGTACACATGCAAGCATCCCCGGTGAGTAGATGAATAAGTCCTTCAGTATGCAATAACATGGATATACAGTTATTAGACCAGACAATGAATGTGTGTTTGGTACTTGCTTATATAAGTAAAGTGAGGAGGTTGATGGCAAACAGGTGTGAAGATTGAGCTAATTGTGCAGGTGATGGCCAGGGAGGATTATGAGAAATGTAGTGTTCTGTGGTGACAGGCATGGTGACTGGAGATTGCGACAGTCAGTGACATGACATCATCTTTATCAAATGATAAAGGGCTCTAATTTATAGCTGCTGCAGGTTGCAATTGGTAGCATGACTCATTTTTTTCCAGGGTGATTCCATTGGTATTTTACATAATATTTACACATGCATTTTTATATTTTGGATAGACAATTAACTTTACTATACAAAACTACTGTACTATACAGTCTATTAATTCTATGAATTCAATGTTCTACAAACTTCAAAGAAACTAAAAGCATTTGTGCATCTATAAAGTTGTTCATATGTACGCTTTTGCATTTTAGATGCTGTCAATAAATGTATATTGTACATTAAGAATCTATGAAAACTTTACATACAAGTCTGCCTTCAAAACGAGCTGTCTTACTTTCTCTATCAGTCTTTTACATGTTCCTCAGTTTTTTGACTTTGTGTCAGTGAGTTCTATACCATTTGTTATAGGAGGACAAAGACATTTGTTTGGCGTCATGGGCAGCTGGATTCTGCCAGCAGTCCCACAATCCCAATGTCAGCTTTCAGGGACCAGAGCAGCACAGTGTCATTTACTAGAACATTAAGCATTGGAGAGCCATCGAAAAGAATATGACACGGGGTAGAGGAGATTAACTGCCCTTGACCACAGGAAGGACATTCATCCTTCTTCTCTGACTGTTTTAAGAAATGGATTGTATAACAGGAACAATATTTTCAAATAGACAATTCATTCACCAAATCGCGACACAGTCATTAAACTCTGTTTTCCAAACTTATGACAATCTATCCATCACTCCAGCATGTGACAATTCTAGTTACTTTAAAAGACAAGCCACAAAAAGCAATCTAATACATTAAAAAAGAGAAACGACCAATTTTCAAAAAACAAACAGACTTCAAATCATTATCTTTATAAAATGACAGATCGTGGATATTTGTTTAATCAAATGTGTGTTTTCACACAAAAGAAAAATAAATATTAAAAAAACAAAACAAAAAAAAAAACAACCCTGCTGCTTCTCAAAATTTTAAAGCCAATTCTGCCATCGCCCCCCTGCTGTTATTTTGTGGGGAATAATCTTGTTGTAGTGTTGTGGTGGTCATCGTGTAGAGAGAAGGGTTTTTTTGTGAGAATGTTTTTTTCAGGACTAACAACTGATAAAATGAATGTTATGCTGCTAATTCACACCGCACTCACCTAACTGCAATGTGACAAATATGGCCATATACAATACAGTTCAACAAATAAGTGTGCAAATATAAATTGAAAACCCAAGGAACGTTCCAAAGACCCTCTTGTATGTGAAACTATTTCACTCCTACTGCTACACCATGTTTCCAGAATCTGTCACTAGTTCACTATTTCAAAAGATACTAGACCCTATTAATGTTTAGAGAATGTTTAAAGAATGACAAGAAATTATAAATTATTGCAGTCAAGTCACCTTTATTTGTATAGTGCTTTATACAATAATGGTTGTGTCAAAGAGGCTTTATAGTAGTAAACAAAGAGGCGGAGTGGTTGTGTGGTATTACTTTTATATAAACAGTTCAATAAACATAACGTTGCTTACATTTTAGACACAGTAACTTTAGACACTTTGCTCCGCCAATGAAAATAGTTCCAAACATAGTCAAAGCAGAGCCGTTTCAACACGGTGTAGCATGCAGTTGTGGTGTTTTTGTTTATGATGATTTTAAACTGAATTAAATGATTCAAATGAATTATAAAGACAATCACTTACCACAACCTACTGGTGTAACAATTTAACCTGTATAAAAAAGTCTGTAAAATTTCAACAGTGTATGCAGATTTTGGAGAAAACTGAATTTTGTATTTGTCCCTGTTCTATTCAAATCTTTTATCCTGTGACATTTCCACTCTAAAATACATATTTGACCTTTCTGACATCATATCTGAGGAAGAGGCATATCTTTATTGGTATTTCATTTCAGCTGCACTTACACTGACCTTGTGGAATGCAATATTTGAACTTTAGACATATTTGCTGACTGTTCATGTGGAAATATGTGGGTGATTAATACAAAAAATATAAAACAGTGAGAATTGCCTATTGAACTACTGAATTTCTATGTTTGATTCTCAAATTTGTGATGTGGTCAAAATAATAATGCTGTATAAGGCGGAAACCACAATTAAAGGGATAGTTCACCCAAAAATGACATTAATTAGCCTACTCACCCTATGCCATTCAAAACCTGTAAGACTTTCGTTCATCTTCGTAACAAAAAAATAAGATATTTTTGATGAACTCCAAGAGCTTTCTGATACTGCATTGACAGCAACAGAACTACCACATTCAAGGTCCAGTAGGGACATCAGTGGTCCAACCATCAGTTGTTAAATTTTATAAGGCTACGAGAATACTTTTTGTGCACAAAGAAAACAAAGAATACTGAATTGAAATCATTGAATAAAGTCATTATTTTTGTTTTCTTTGCACACAAAAAGTATTCTTGTAGCTTTATTAAATTGCGGTTGAACCACTGATGTCACATGGACTGTTTTTTTATGTTCATACCACCTATCTGGACCTTGAACGTTGTAGTTGTATTGCTGTCTATGCAGGGTCAGAAAGCTCTCAGATTTCATCAAAAATACCTTTATTTGTGTTCCGAAGATGAGCAAATGTCTTACGTGTTTGGAATGACATGAGGGTGAGTAATTAATGACAGAACTTTAATTTGGGGGTAAACTATTAATTTAAAATTTAAGAATGGCCATTGGAAAACTCATACAGTACTTTTTGAACAATATTCTGAATATGGGACATATCATACAGTGTTTGGATTGACTGGATTTTCTGTCTGTAGAGTAACTATATTAAATGCAATTCTGTCTCATAATGTTGTAGCTAATGCTGTATTCTACCTTTAGCAGACCTCTTGGTTACCAGATGTCCAAACAGAAGAAGGAGCAAATAAGCCAGAACCACAAGAAAATGATGGACATCTGGGAAATCTTGTTCAAAGTCTTCCTATAGTAGCATAATACCATCTTCGATAACCTTAAATGTTCTTTTTAACTATATCAAGAGACATATGGCTCTACAGCAACCGTATGTGTGATAATGTTAACACAGCGAAATACCTCCCTTATCTTGTTCTTGTCTTTTTTAAGCACTTCAGTCTTATCAGCATGTCACCCATTGTAGAGGCACTGCGGTCTATTAATGGACAATATCAGATTCAATGAATTCACAAGGAGCAGAAGTGTTTGGAATGAGCCGATAACCACTACATAGTTGAGTTATTCTGTTTAACCAATTTAATCTCACCTGAAGTTCAGTTTCGGGTCACCAATACTCAAACAAGGCAGACTATACCAGCAGTATTACTAAAGGCTATTGCAAACATTTTATCATGTGTTATAAGAGAACATTGTGGGCATATTGTAAACAACAGACATTGTCTGTCAGATCAGCTTGATTCCTCTCCTCCTAATGGCAAGCAGTCCCTCAGAGACATGAGAAGAAACCATTCACACTTGTGTTTCAATATCCATCAGCCCAGCCAAGTGAATTTTATTGATGGTGCTCGCTGGTTATAAGTATAGTTGTTGGTAGGGATAGAGTTAGGATTAGGTTTGTTTGACAAGAATGTACTTGGATAAATCACTGGTGCCTTATTGACCTAAAATCATTTCTGTGTGGAAAGAAAATCAATAAGCAGTCTATGTGTGACTAAATGGGCCCTTGCCAATCCTCTTTATACAAGTAATTGTGGATCTATACATGTATTGAACATTTTTTCATGTTTTCTAATATTCAGAAATGTTTTAAATGGAGGGATTTTTTTTTAATCTATTGCTGTTGTCATTATTTCATTTTATTATTTTTTATATTTTCAAAAATGGCAAACAACCAGTGTTCACATTAGCAGTATATTTACAGTTTTTGAGGACATATTTGTTTTATTCAGTAGTTAGGTGCTCATTTAATTAATTAATATGTGTTTGAATCACCCCCTATACCCTCATTCACTATTGCCTACATTAGTACACTAATGTAGTCCATCTGATAGAAAAGTGAATGGAAAAAAGTGAACAAATTCGAACAAGTTTTTGCTTGCTCTGTCATGGAAACTAGCATGTATAGATTTTATTTCAACTATTTAATAATCAATTAAAATTAAATGTATACCTGTATGACATTATGCTGTACTCACACTGGACAATAGATTGATGGACGATTCAGCTGCAGGCGCTATCTTCTGACCAAACATGGGAATTCATTTGGGTAGTCTCTAGCTGTTGAGTGTACATTGGTTGTACACTCATTATTGTGATGCATTATGGTATTGAATGAGTGCACTCAACATCCACTATGGTTTCGGGTTTGCCGTGATTTTCCCAAGTAAGACATGTTCCTGGATCAACATCTTTTGATGATCCTGGATCAACATAATTGTCCAAAAATAAAGACTTAACCCAATCCCTACCCCTTAACCCAACCCTACCCATAATTTATTCCTAAAATCAGTGGGAAATGATAGCTGATTAACAAGAGTGTAGAAGCACCTAACCCTGATTTTAAGCCTAAAACGGATGTTTCCTGAAAAGTTAATTCTGATTGGTTGATTGGAATGTTGTTCCAGGATCAACAAGGATATGTTTTACTTAGTGAAATCACGCTCGCCATGGTTTCAGACACATTTCGGTCAAATAGTGCCCTATAATTAAGGATATAGAGGGCAATTTCGGATATATCTCTGTGATGGGAGAAACAAGATTTGAATCAGTTGTTTTGCAAAATGATTCACTTTTTCGAAGTGCTTAAGTTCCTCTAAAACCTTCCACCTTCCCCAGCTCCACCTGTATAGATCTGCTATGGGTTATTTTATATGCTATTTGTGCAGTAGCAGTATGTCTTAAATAAGCAGTAAATTAGGAATTTATTGAGGGAAAAGTTAATAGTGAATAAGTCTACCCTATTCTCACAGCACTGTGTCGGCGTATGTATTGGCAGCAGCAATTGTACAAATAGAATCTGTTAAATGTAATTAAAAATAATTTGATACCATTAAATGTTATGAAGTATCTGTAAAAAATGTGTATCAAAATATGTGTAAATTATTTTCAGGGTTGTCTTGTCTGTTCAATGAAGAGCCAATTAGAGACTGTTATCTGCTACTTTTAACTTGAATAATTTGTAGACATTAAAATGTCTACAAGTTTATAAAACTGATCCGAGATCAGGTAAAAACCATAGACATCGATTCAACAGTTCACCACTGGGGTGTGAGCTCAGTGATTCATGGGTTGGCAGGGAGAGCATTCCAATGGTGAACCACTGAATTTTCAAGACATTTGGAAACAGTTATTACATGACGAAACCTTGTTTACTAAAATAACATACCTTTGGCAGTTTGAAATGCACTCCGAACCACTGATTCAAAACAAATGATACGCAAAGGATTCAAAGCTTTTGAAGCAGCATTTGAAAGCGCCCATCACTACTGAATGCACCTTTAATGTCGATTTGCGGTCAACAGTGTATTGTCGCATTGCATATGTCATATATCTGCGATTTATTTCCTATCCTCTTGGAGATGCATACTATTCTTTTAGGATCCCTTGCTTTGTACCTTTCAGTCAGAAGAAGCCAGTTAACTCACAGACGGCAGGAGACGAGACTCGTCTGGCTTTAATTATCAAACGCATCCTCTGACCTCAGCAGGCATATTAGTGCTATAGTTAGATGCACCAATTCATTTGTTCTTCTGAGTAAAAGCCTCCCCAGTTGGTCGCTGACCCATGAAATCCACTTTGAAAGTCAACTGAGACTATGTTGACTATATCTGAGACAAAGATATTTCCTCTGTTCCCTGAAGACAAAAGCAAGACTGTCGCTAAGCTGTATCTGGATGGCTTGCAAACGAGATGAAACATAATTCACTCCCAATGACTGTCATATGAATTATGGATCTCTATACTGACGAGTAGCAAATACAAACAAACAACTGCCTACACAAAGGGATTGGTAGAGTCGTCCTAGATAATGTAAATGTATGTTTTTATTTACATACTGTAGATGTTTGCATCACACTGTTTTTGAGTGTCCCGCCATAAGCATTACATTTTGAACAGAAGAGTATCTTTTGTAAGACGACCAACCAGTCACAAACAAAGTGCATATGTTGTTGTGCTATTTTTGCTGGACTGATTTCATCATCAAAACTGCTTGATCTTGTAATCAGTAATTACTAGACCATATGTCAGAAGCTGAGAGAATCTGACTTCATTGATATGACTCGCGCTATGAATGAGAGGGAATAATTTCATCAACAGAGCTTGGCGCCGACTGAGAGCTCTCATGACTAGGTGTAAGAGTGCAAGTGTTTACACGCATTTGTTCTGCCAGAACTGGAGCAGTTTCTCTCCCCATCTAATTAGCTCTTTTTTATGCCCTTTAGGCCCACTAAAAACACCAGCTAGGAGAGAAAATTCTCACGCCAGTTGCCATCTCTATTTTAGTCAGAATGTGTTGGGAAATATATACAACTGAGATCAATATTTTCTTTTTTATATATATTTTCAATATTTACTTTTACACAAAGTGGTAATGTGAACCCTTAGATATACATGGATTTCTTGATTTTTTTTTTTTTTTTTTTTATGGTTCTTGGTTCTTCTGTAATTCAGTGGTGCTAATTATTACTGTACTATTTATTTTCATGTAGCATCATTTTTTTTGGTAAATATTTAAATCAGGTCAACTTTAGAATTCTGTCATTAATTTTGAGACATTGGTTTAGTACAGGTAAGTTTTAGATAAGCAACAATTGTGCATGTTTTTTTAAAGACATTTAAAAATTAATTCTAAAAGTTTCTGTAACATTCTGTAATAGCTATTCTTTAATATTCTAGTGCTTTCTGGAACATTCCAGAACATTGTGGGACTAGTCATAAAAGACAAAAATCATTCAGCGTACACTTCTAAAGTTTTGGACGACTCACTTTTGGTAAATGTTCACCTTAAACTGTTGTTAGCTCAGTATTATGCATGTACCATGTGATTTTTATGCAAGACTAATAACAGATTTGTTTGTATAAGTTACCAACATGGTTATTTATTACTTTTCATTATTTATTACAAAGTTTTATGATTTTCATATTCAGCATGTCAAACTTCATAAAGAAACATTCAAAATAAAAGTGAAACAAAACTTTTATAAAAATATATATATATATTCCCAGCATAATACAATAAAAATGATTTTAAAAAAAGTAACATGAACACACCATCATGCACATAACTGAAAAAAAAAAAATAAAAAATAATAAGAATCTGATTTTTATCAAATAAAATATAATCAATATATAACTTGAAGAAGTATAAAAAAATATAACTTGTAGGAACGCATTTGTATTGCTTTTATGCATTTTAAAGTGACTCATAGCTTAAAATGTTTACTAATAAAAAAAAAACAATTTCAACAATATTAAAAAAATGCATTTCTTGTGATTTAATTCTTATATGATTTTCACTGTAAGGTAATGCATTGCTTAGCTGTTAATATGCTTTTATTTATATACAGTTTTTTTTGTTTATTTTTTTTATTATTATTTTTTTTTTTTTCACTGCAGCAGTTTTCCCCATTAAAATTATTTGCCAGCATTTTCAAATGGTGTTCCTGTTTCCCTTCCCTCCTTCTGTGTCATGTGCAAAATTAACCCTGACCCATTGTGATTAACTAAATTGCATCTCTTTCATTTAGAAATGATGTGATACAGTGTAAGTAAACTGCTGAAATGCCTGCAGGGGTGTTGATAACAGAAAATGCTAGTACACAATAGATGGCAAAACAACACTGATGCACTGTATAGCCTACTCTCTCTTTTCTTTTTGGTAAGCTCATATGATTTCTGATTAATACACCATCTGTCATATGTGGTGTCAGCGTCACATAATTACTCCTTACCATATTTCAGATGAGCAAGACATTTATATTTAGAACATTTATTGTGACAGAGCTAGGATTTCAGTTTATTGAATCATATTTTGCAGCGAACAACAGGTCATCGTTGACTATTTAAGGTGAGACCCTTAAGCCCTTCATCACAACCAAAATGAGGGTAAACTGTATCCATGACAACAAAGCTTTCACTGGCGCTGCCAGACGCACCTCTACCAGGGTGCAGAGATATTGCTATGGGAACTGTATTCGTCAGGTGATTACAATTAATAGTGCCGAAAGCTGGCTGTAGTTTTGAAAGAGATAGACCTAGTGATGGTAACCTAGAAACTGAAAATGATGGCTATCTTTTTTTTTTTTCTTTCTTTTTTGATAAAACATGCTGGCAAATCAAACATAACAGCACGTCTTCTAAACGCAAGACATAATTGTTAAATGTGTAAAATGCAAGGGATAAGTCCCGTTAGGTAATCATTTCCCAATATAATAATGATCACCTTGTCTTGGATCACCCTGAAGGGGTTTGTTTGTGTATTATCCCAAATGGACATGACATTTTGGCTTGAATTGGAACAATATGATTTAAGATATGTAATAACAACAAATATTATGAAATATGTAACCATTGGCCAATCAGAATCAAGTATTCCAGAGAGCGCCGCGTAATGAGCACTTTAACTCTACTCCCTCTGTTCATAACGTGTCGATTAGTACCGAATATAACCCGCTACCTGTTGTGAGCGCGGAGCTCAGTCGTGGTCATCATCGAACCCCTCCCGACCTATGGTTTTCCATCAGCACGGATACTAAAAGCTCATTATCCAACACTTTTTAATTGCTTATTTTTCACGCGCTGATACATTTTCCTCTCAGTAATTAAACTCTAATCCGCTCGCGCGCAATCACCATTTCCCCTCTCATTTCAGATTTTCACATTTTTTTCTCATTATAACACAAATACATCACCCAGATAATAATATGCCAAACTATAACATAAATGATGTATTGGGGTTCTGCAAATAGTCATTTAACGCTTTAATGAGGCAAAAAGGCACAAAGCAATTCGGACACACCCTCGCGCAACAATAACAGCGCGATGTCATTCTGCAGCATTTTATATTCATGCATTTGTGTAATAAAATCAGAATTCACTTCTGTTATGTGTAAGCTGTATAATTCATCTAAAAAGAATACTGCTGTTGAAATGCACACTGCCCATTTATGAAATGTTTACAATACTTAGACTGATGATGTCATTGGAGTAAAAGCAAGGCTTAACGCACGTCATTCCAAAACACATTCTTTATAACGAGGAAACATGCAACATCACTAAGACTATAAAACAACAGCACACGCCCTAGTTGGATAAGTGACTTCATACCCTACCTCGTCTAGTCTCCTTAGGGGTACTTCTAAGTGGATGAGCAACAGTGGGTCAAACGCTGACACGATCCGCACGACTGTAGGCTCCTCAAGTCGTTGTCTAATAAGTGGATTTTGGGGCTTTTTGAAATGGAGCGAAAAGTTGTGAATGGATAAAAGTCTGCGTAAACGAGCGATCTGCCAACGCGATTCACCTCCTCTTTTCTGATATAAATATATTTACTGTCGGCTTGTCCCTGTCTCTTCTCTCGCGCTCTCTCGGTTCCCGCCCCGCCACGCGCGCAATGTGAGACACCGCACGCGTTGGTCGCGAGTGTTGGTTGGTTGGTCTCTAAAAGCGTGCACAGGCACATAACGCAAGTCATCAAAGCGTACATGCAGAGCCTTTCGTAATGACTCCACTAAAAATATGCTGTTTGTATTTTTTTCGGTGTTCTCACAAATGATATGCTTTTTTTTTTTTTTTTTTTGTTATTTTAAACGTAAAGCAAATCCGAACTTTTACTGAACTCTTCAGCTTCTCAGATGATTCTCCTGAGAAAACAGCAATGCCTATTTTGTATGGGATTTCTATAGTTTGGATAGATACCAAAGACAATCAAAAGTATGACATTTCAATATGAACTCATTACACTCTCCTAGCTCTCAGCAGTTGTCTCTCTTTTTATCCAGTGTTATTTTAGGAGAAACATCTGGGACATAAGTTGATTCCACAACAATATTTTCCTCTGGACTGGGGGTGGCCCGCAAAATGATTCGCAGAGGAAACTGGGACTAGTTGTAACACTTATTACTCCAGTGAATATTTATCAATGTGGATGCATTTTCGAAAGTCAGTTGTACAGACACATGACTTTAAGCCTTGGCTACAAAAGCAAAAAAAAGTAAAGAAAAATGAATTTAAAAAAAACCTTAGTGTAATGTTTAAGTGTTGGATGTTTCAAGAGTTCATGAAATCCATTCACAATGTGCACATATTCACTCTTATTCTTATGCTGAAAATGGCTCTGTTATTTGTTTTCCTCAGTCATCACATTCAATTACATTACATCACTTAAATTATATATTTTAATTCAAAACGCAAAATTTGACGAAAAATTACTCGTTTGTGTAACATTTTTTTTATCGTAAAATAGTTGCCCAATACAGTATTAAGTGTCTATCTATTTATATCTTACCCCTCCCTCTTTCAGCTGCAGTGTTATACTGAAAATCGGAATATGTCATCGTCCAGTAGTTACGGCCCAATGACATATAGCATTTTTCACAGCTAGCCCCATTCTCCACTATAGTAATTTGTTGCAATCAGAGAATAAAGCTCAAACTGTATCCCTTTTTGGCATGATTTCTAAAGAAACAGTATGAATCAGAGATAGAAAAGGATGGACCCTTCCCATAGGCTAAAACAATACCATATGTTATCATAGCTCATAGACACTGATTTTCAAACAAAATGAACACCCCTTTGGTTATTTAATACATATTTGCAGAATACTCCCAATTATTATTATTACTTTTTATTTTTTGGTAGAATCAGTGCAAGGATACCAAGTTAAAGATGCAACAAAGGCTCAGATTAAGCAGCGTGTACTGAACATACAGTATAAATGCAAATAAAAGAATGAGAAAAGCACAGCGACAGAAGGGGACCACAGGGTCCTCAATGCCTGCAGCTCTGCTTTCCCAGGTTGAGTTGTTTTATTATTTTCTTACTGGAGAATGTGGGATTAATAAAGTCTGGTTTTCTTTGTCCAGTTGTGGCTACAATATTGCAACATTGTCCCATCTCAAAGTGCATTGCTCTGTCCTTCATCTTTTGTCCTGTGTCCACTCTCGGTAGTCTTCAGCAATGGACACATCATACAGAAGAGAGGCATCAGGGCTTCTCTTGCTAAGATGACAAGATTTAAACAGGTTAAGAGAAAGCAATAAGTATACAGTACATAGATGGTAAAATAATATTATGAATCAGTGAACTATTTGGACTATGTTGGATCATGTTTTCCTGCTTACCTGCATCTTGCTGTAGATCCAGGGCAGAAGGCTGGTCACTCTGCTATATACTCCCGGTCTTTGTCTTTGTCCACATCCTGCTCCCCAACTCGTAATTCCAGCCAGATACCAGCGGTTATTACCTCCCTTGCACATCAGCGGACCTCCACTGTCCCCCTGAAAGCAACGGCAAGGACAGAGAGAAAGCAAATGGAACATGGACTTCAGATCATTGCGAACAGACATGTATAACATTATTTAAAAGAGTGAATAGTAAAATATAAAATGAATAAATAGTTCTTATAAAAGATGTGTGTATGTATGTATGTATGAAATTCATATATATATATATATTCTTAATAATTAATAGGACAAAAAACATAATTGTCCCATTATGATATTTATATAAAGTACTTCTTAAATCAGTTTGCTTTATATTTGCATATAGTACAAACTTGGTTGAATAAAACACAATTGCAGCGATGTGAACAATACAACATACAGCATTTTCCCAAACCAGAATAAATCAATGTCATGAGACAAAGAAACGCTGGGCTAGACTTTGACAGTGAATAATGTAGTTGCCTGAGGTCACTTGTGCTCTAGTAGCTTTGGTAGACCCACCTGACAGGAATCCCGGCCTCCATTCATATCACCGGCACACATCATATTCTTGGTGATGGCCCCATGGTACACAAGACTGCTGTTACACTGAAGCGTGTTGATGATATTCACTTTCACTTCCATGAGGCTTGTAGAGGCATGGTCTGTGAGAGCAAAGAAATGCTCACAGTCAAAAGTCAGCTAAAACTTCAAAGAAGACAATATGCATTTATGGCTGTGGCGTGGGCATACTTCTAAGATCAAATCAGCATTTTCAAACCGTACTAGTGTGAGTACAGTATGAATAAAAAAAATAAATAAAAAAAATAATAATAAATGTTTTAAATAAAATAAAAAAAGGGTATTGATTGTTGAATGCATTATTATCTTATAATAATATTTTAAGAATCATTTTATATATTTATGTTAATTGTATTTTTGCATAAAGAAATAAAGTCTATTTTTAGGGGAAAAAAAATAATATTTTTTTTTTTTATGCATATTGTGACAATATATTTATGTTTGTTAAGATTTACTACCCTGATTTTTAATGACCGGGATGTGTTCAGATGCTTTACTTTTTAATTTTTTTAATAATTCTTATTAATCTCAGTCATGCTTTTTATTGTTATTATACTAAAATTGTTCTATCTGTATTTTTTTAAACAAAATCAGCACCAATTAAAGCCAACACCACACTATTATAATGTATACATACAGTATTTTACTATTTAAATAATTATTGTATTATTATTATTATGTTATTATTATATATTAAAACATTATATTGTTTGTGTTGAGACTAATTGTCAGAATATAAAAATCACATGCAAGAGATACCTTTATGTTGTTAACGTTATTCATTCATTTATTCATTTCTTTCTTTCTTTCTTTCTTTCTTTCTTTCTTTCTATTTCATTTTATTTTTGGTCTGCTTTTTGTGAATCACTAAATGTTGTATGTTTACGTTCTCTATAACATTGTCCTGTTTTGGTAAATTATGATCATACATGGTGTTACGCTTTGTCCTGTTTCTTTTCCTCTTCCATTTGCATGCATTCTAATTTTAATTGGTCTTTACCTGCACCCTGTTGTGTTGTCCCAAAACCAGATGTCCAGCAATCTGATCCATCTGTAAAGGTTTGGTCAAATGTAGGAAAGCAAACTGGCTGCACAGTGCCTGGATTGAAAAGAGAAATGTTACTGTAGCTTATTTGGAATATAGAAAATAAGTCATATACCCTAAATACTATATTTGGGGTACTTTAATGGTTTCTAAATGGCTTCACTGAAAAAAAAAAAAAAAAAAAAAAAAAGCAGTGTGAACATTTTTTTTTATTTTTTATTTTTCAATATTTCTTTTTTTTTTATTTTTTTTATTTTTGTGTGGAATTTTTATTTTTGTGATATATGCTGAATTGAGAAGGTAACAGGACTGCTGAGTTTCAGCAAGGCAACATCATAATCATTATTGTTATTGTTGTAGTTCTCATTCACTATAATCTTCTTCAGAAGGTAGGGGGTCTGTAGGGAATTCTGGGAAATAGTCCCAGCATAGACACGCCAATAAACAGAATTCTTCATTGAGCTGTGATCAAGAAAAAAATAATGGTTATTTCAATAAATGTTACAATGAAAAAAATTCATTGAGCTGTGATAAAGAAAATATTTAAATAAAAATCATAGCAGCTATACATAATAAACATTTGCTGATGAACATGTTAGTTCCTGTTGCTAAACTTCTAGAACATTAGATTAGCAATAACAGTGTGCTCAGTTCCAAGGGATGTGCACATACTTTGGTAAATTAATTGCTTGAAGCATCTTCCAAATGAATAAAAATGACCGTAAATTTGTGCTGAATGTAGTGGTGAAAACCACTGTCATGAAAACATTTGCAACTTTGTTCCTTCCATCACTATCTGAATGAGTGAATACTAACCCTTGGAAGCAATGGGCGGCTGACACAACAAAGTCTGGAGAGACGAGTGATCCACCACAAACATGACTTCCGCTGTAATGCAGGCTAACCTGCCAAGGCCACTGGCCAAGCTGAGAGGCGCTGCCCCCTATGATCCTGGAGGCACTTTGAGGCTTGCCACAGTCTGAAAGAAAAGAAAAACCTCTTAATTGCATAATTCAACATGGGATGAATCATCCATTACTCACCCACGCAATGTCTCACAATATATCAATATATAGTTTACAAAGGTTTACGCTGATGTACCACATGTATCATTCAGTTATGCATCACAGTTATTAGACATAAACTGAGATTAAATATGACTGGTGGTTTAATAAAAAATAGATTTATTTCTACCTGTGCATTCAAGTGAGACTGCTTTCTCATCTTGACAGCCCGAACTGAACAAACAAAAATCACAAAAGACATTATATAATATTGAGGGGACTGTTGTCTTGACAAAACAAAACATCTGATATCATCTAGTCTTACCTGACATTGACCAGACCCTGTATTAGTTTGGCTGATCTAGGTCCTACAGTAAGGGCTACGGATGTCTTGCTATCAACTGGATTTGATACATAAGACCTAAGGGACAGAAACCCGAGGCATCAGTTAAATAATACAGTAGTTGTTGTTGGGACAAGATTTATATTTGGTCATATTTGGACCATTGAATTCAGATGCATTAATGCATTAAGGTAATAGTTTCTCCCACTCGTGTAGTTCTTTTTTTTTTTTTTTTTTTGGAACATAGCATGCAGACTATTCTTCAATATATGGGTTTGGACAGATATGAGGGTGAGTTAATGATGGCTGAATTTTCATTTCTATTAAGTATTCTTGTTAGTGGTGGATAAATATGTGTACCTTCTAAAGCCCAGTTGTTCACAGATCTGGTCAGCATAACTCTGATCCAATCCCTGACTACACACTGGAAGGAATCGACCATCCTTAGCAGTTCTGACCTGCAACACTCCACCTTCACCGAATCTCACTGAGGATATTGGAGAAGAATGTTAAAACAATGGAATAAGATTTCCTTAATTAGTATTTTTGTCTTGTTTTACAGTAAAAAAAAAATCTGAATTTCTGAACACTAATTTCTGAAAAATATTGCTAGACTTTCAGATTCGTTTTCTGAGATTTCTTAAATCTGTTATTTTAGTGTTGTTAATATTTTATTATAATGTTCTTTAATATTTTGAATTTGCTTTTATTTATTTTTTTTGTATTATTTGTATTGTTTTTAAATAGTTCTTCATAGATTTATTTTATTTTCATTTCAGTTTTAGTAATTCTAGTACTTCAACTCAACATTTCAGCAAGTTGCCAAGGTATTTTTTTTATGTTTTTCATCTAATATATATTTATATATATATATTATATATTTAATAATTTATTTTAATTACAGAAAATAGTTTGTAATGGTTTTAGTTTAAGCTTTGTTATATATATATATATATATATATATATATATATATCTATGTACTGCAGAGTACATGTCATCCTTGTGGTATCACTTTAAAGCCAAAGCACTATCTGAGACACTCAGTTATATCTGATAGTCAGCCTCTCACCACAGTTTGTCTCATCGACGGCCTTTTGACAGTCTTGAATGCCGTCGCACTGTATGGAGGAGTTGGAGCAGGTGTCAGTCACGCCATCATACGTCTCATGCTGTTCTTGATCCTTGCAATCGTTTCCCCTACAATCACTCTCATAATGGACAGAATACATTTTGGATCCATAATGCACTATCCACATACATGAGAGTGGTAAAGAGAAAAAAGAAGAGAGGGATTTAGATAAAAGGTAAACATTAATGGTGTGTCTTGTCATTACAGGCACATCTCTTCCCTTACCTCCAAGCCAGATAGCCAGTCCAATTAAAGCCAACACCAGCAGTGCACCTAACCATCCAACCCAACACTTGGCACTCCGTCCAGAAGACTCCTGTCTTTTTGGAGGAGCTAAAGGAGCAAGAACAATCAGCTATCAAACTCGACTAATCTCCCTCATTTATAATCGAAAGTATGCAGCACTGTAATTGTAGGCACATCAAGGACTGTTCATTAAAAAAAAGACAACTCAGTGCATTTTATGAAGATAAATATGCACCGTCTATCATGACCATGTTTTCAGTTTCTGAAATGAAAGTGTTTTTTTCTTTGTTTCTTTGTTTCTTTCTTTTTTTTTTTTTTTTTTTTTTTTTTTTGGTGGTGATTGAAGTAAAAATGTGTAAGTGGTGTAACTGTCTGTTTTTTTTTTTTTTTGGATTGTTTGGGGTGGTTTTTTTGTATGGTGTTTGTAATACATATAATTCTTGAGACAATTGTTTGGGATAATCTTTCTATATATATATATATATATATATATATATATATATTTATTTATTTATTTATTTATTTATTTATATATTGTGGCCATTAATTAAGAATTTGCTCACACAATTAAGCAGAAATTAATTACAGATTTTTCTCATTTTAGTTAAATCATCACCATGATTTATCTAAATTAAAAAGAGGAAACAAATTAGTACAGTGTGGCCACAAATTAGTAAATTAAACAAATGATTAATTTAGCTAAATAATATATAGGTTGTGTGAGGATCCATCATACAAATCAAATTTAGAGCTGTGAAATTAACTAACCGATCATCTCTTCCTCTTAACTAGTTATGGCATGAAGTAAACATGTATGAACATCAGAAGGTATCTTGTTTCAGTTTCACCCACGGAAATATGTAAGTACACACACACACACACACACACACACACACACACACACACACACACACACACACACACACACACACACACACACATTTTTCAAGTTTCAAGAAGAAAGTCTTATTCACCTAAGTTGGCCTAAATCATGGGGTAATTGTAATTTTTTTTGTGAGCTATCCCTTTAATTTACTCTCCTGTCTGGTTTGTTTGTCGGACACAATGGCAGATTCTGCTCTATGATTGGTGAAGGTTAATTTGTCATTTGTCCTCTCTGTTTTGATTACGATCAGTTTGTAAAAACACTTTGCATATATTAGCTTCAATTAGCAAGAGCAGATTATGTAGAAAGCGTTTTTTTTTTTTTTTTTCTTTTCTTTTTTTTTTTCAGTAGCACCAAACTTGAGTGACTGAAGTGATTCAGTACATACCAACAACATGCTGTGTGACGATGACGGCTGCTACTTGTGCTGGATCCTTTGGAACATAGTACGGCACAGGTTTCTGTGTGAACATGGAGTAGTATGGTGGAGGAGGGTCATTCTACAAAAGAAAAAGTGAAAGTTTTCATGAATGATAATACATTTTCTATCAGCTCTATAATGATTGGTGTGGTTTGACAAGTTCATGATAAAGCATTATCATTTTAAACACAAGAGGTGCCACACAACACTTGCTCTTATAATCTGTTTGTGTACCTTGTCCTAAATAATTGAAATTCCTTGACTTTCCCGCGCCTCAACATTCAAGTCAAATACCATTTCAAATATGACATTAGACTTGTATTTCTGGTCTACTTTTTTTTTTTTTTTTTTTTTTTTTTTTTTTTTACTGTAACCTTGAGAATGGTTTGAAAAATCTCTTGAAAAAAATTATAATAAATAAATAAAATGACATGCTCTAAAAATCAAAGTTGGCATGAAATGAAGTTGTGATTTTCATTTCTTCACAAATGTTGATGTATAGCTCTATGAAACATCTTTTCAAATGGATTTATGGGTTGGAAATTGATCTATGGAAACAGAAAGTGCTCAAAAAAAAATAATAAAAAATTAATAATAATAAGGTGCACAAAAAAATTCACTAGTAAAACTACAAGTGAATGTCACAGTTAATTACAAAGCAGCAAGTGACGTTCGAATAAATTTGAAATGTTGAAGGAGAAAGACTAAAAATGTATTTTCCTGTAAAACATAATCCTGTAATCTACAAAAAAAAAAAAAAAAAAAAAAAAAATGTAGAATATATTTGATTCTTTGGTCACTACATCACATGAGGTGATTACTAAAACCTAATTACTGAGGCCATGTTCTTGCATTGACTGCTTACAACAAATCCATCTTTGAAACTTCCCCTAAAATGCCATTTGTAATAGACATGCAGCTTGGAAACTTGCTTCATTTCCTTGTCTTGCTTATTTCACCCCTTTTATTGTATCGGCTAAGACTATCCAATCTATTATCATCCATGATAAGACCAAACAGATGTGACCAGGTTTTTCTTTTCTTTTTTTTTTTCATTATTTTCTGGGAAAGACTTTGTCTTGAGGAAAGGCTGGCAAGTGTTGATGTTTTCATTTTTTTTTTTTTTTTTCATAAACAGTTTGGTCACTAGGATAAAATGGATTGCTTCCTTGTGAAGAAAAGATTACAGTGTCTCTTCTTCTGGATGTATACAATTACAGGAAGTATTTATAGTTACACAAATAGTTCAGTAAAAGTATATAGGGATTGTATCATTGTCATGTCACTGCAAACTCGTATGACTTTCTTTCTTTTGTGGAACACGAAAGGAGCCTTTCTGATGATTACTTAAAAAAAAAAAAAACAATGCAGATAAAAGTGGTCTAGTCCATAGTATTATACTGTACATTCCCTTTAGTGAGCCTTTCATTGTTGCAACCGAATCAGTAAGACAGTTAGCTGAACTTGAGAATCAAATCGAATACTTGGCCTACTTGGAGGCATCAGCGTTTCTCTGAAAACCATGGTTCATTCTGTCTATGTTATGCACTGTATTTGCAGTAGGCCTACACCTTTGCAAGCTATGCAGCTGAACCAGATGCTTTCAAATATATAGTATTGAGTTGTGTTTTATGACTGATGCATTTTGAAGGCCACACTACCTCACTTGAATTTCCATTTCAATGGCCTCTTTCTCTGTCGCTTTCAGAAGAAGTCACTCTTCAGTCCAGTGAGCAGGTGTGTAAGTGCTTGACCAAATAATAATAATAAACCCGTATCTTTACACCCGCCTTGTCACTGCAAGTGTGCGTGCTTCACACCTTGCCAGGATTTGACAGGTGGGTCATGTTTCTGGCCTTTAAATGTGTATTAAATTCATGTTGTATTCATGTAGTTTAAATACACCATAGCTACCACTCTTCAAGTATCACAATACAGCATAAAGCTTGACCAGGAATCTGGTTTTTGATTGCTGCCTACCTAATACTTTGGTTAGCCTATTCAACCTGACCAGTCACCAAAACCAGACCAGACCAGACCGGTCACATTTTTTGTGCAGTGCCATTTTTTTTAATTATTATTATTTAAATTTTTTATTTTATCAAATATGAATCAGTCATAATAAAGAATTTTAGAGAGTATATTAAAAAATGAATGTATTATTTATAATGAGTAATTCTAATTTCCTATTATTAAACCTACTTTACTGGTAAAATGTCTGGAATGATGAGTCAGTCTTATACTGACATACCAAAACAATACTGAACACTGGACAACTTTCAGTCCAGAATGAATAGTGTGTTTCTGTCTGACATTAAGGATGATGAGAGTGTTATTTAGCTACCTCAACATACCCAATTTCTTTAAATCCATTCTTAAGATTCAGTGGGCTTTAAAACAAGTCCTTTCTCTGCAGGTGATCTAGAAAGCTGAAATGAGCCAATATCAGGCTAAACACCTTTAAACAATAAGACTTAGTTTGAGGAATGAAGTGTGGTTTAGGTTTCATTGTGCTGTGTTTGAAGCTGAACTAGAGAATGAGAATGTTTTTCATTTCAATGTGGAGGAACTGGTTTGTAAAAACCCTCACCCTTATCCAAAAGAGAGGCTAGCAATTATATAAAGCTATTAGCTGCCAAGTTGCCATGGCAGTGAACCATAAATGAAATATGCATTACCTTAAACTTTTTCATTGTAAGTTTTTATAAGAGCAGTAGGTTATCACCACACACACACACACACACACACACACACACACACACACACACACACACACACACACACACACACACATATATATATATTATTTTTTTAATGTAAATTTAATCCCATGGGTATTACTTTACAATAAGGTTCCATTAGTTAAAATCAGTTAATGCATTAACTAACAATGAGCAACACATTTGCATAATTCATTCATCTTTGTTAATGTTAGTATATACATAGTTTCAGTTTATATAGTTTATAGTCGACATATAAACATAAACCACACACACACACACACACACACACACACACACACACACACACACACACACACACACACACACACACACACACACACACACACACACACAAGATTGTTCATTGTTATTCAACTCATTGTTAGTTAGCTCAGGTCCATTAAATACTATTAACAGATACAAAGTTTGATTTTAATCAAATATTGATAAAAACAATATCTAATTCTAAAAACTAATATTATATAGTTAACTAATGTTAACAAATGGAACCTTACTGTAAAGTGTTACTATTATATAATATATAAATATATGCATTCTTATCAATACAATTGAAAATGATATGCTAGATAATACATGCAGTTATTAATGCCACAAGTGAAACAATGTATGCATGTTAAAAAGTCCCTGTTTACAAAACTAAAAGCCTTTATTTTTTTTTATTAATTAATTAATTTATTTATTTATTTTATAATGGAGTGTTACCTATTGGAAATTTATTAACACATTAACTTTCTAAAATCATGAGGTTAAGTACACTTAATTATTTCAATTACTTGACAGGTGTCATTGCTGTTAATTGTTTCAACAACCCAAAACCAAAAACATTTCCAAGAAACCAGCTCAAGTATTTCTTGAGTGCTTGAGGCCACTTCAGTACATGCAAGCCAGACTCATACAAATACATTTATATTAAAAGACCACTGAAATAGACCATACGACATAGAAATTTAACATTTCACACGTGCATAAAAAACTAAACACAGGTTAAAAGTTTTCTATCTGCAGCCAAAAATCTGTGATTCTGTCTTACCGTGTCATTGTCTGCCATTAGACACAGGAGTGAGAACTATGGTTAGTTCCAAAGTGTCTATATATTAGGATGGGTGGGATTTCAACCTGTCTCTACAGTCCCAAAGGAAAAATGAGACCCTCTTTTCTATTTCTGACCTGCTTTTCAAGACATAGTTAGGACTGCCCTCTTATCCTCCCTCTTTTAGTCTCAGTGGAGGAATGCCAGTGTCATATCTACCTGCCCGACCAGTTTCACGATACTCGAGCCCTGGACGCTCTACACTCACCTTCCCTCATGGTTCACGTGGAAACAATAACCTGAAAATAGTCTCGCATCAAAATACCTTCCTTGTTGGAAAGTTATTAAAACAATGTCACTGCTGGATGACTAGTTGGACTAAAATGTGTTTGATTTATCAGAAATTTTTTAAAGATATTAAACTTCAATCAATGGAACCATCTTGTAGATTGCAGTCATTCAACTACAGGCCAGAAGTTGGGTAATCATTTTCTCTCACTCAGGGCTGTATCTCAGATTTCAAGTCAAAAGTCTAATTGCATGGTAATTGTGGTACTTAGTATTTTTTTTTTTTTACTTGTGGTTTTGTTGGTTTCAAACACGTAGTTCAAAACTGTCTAAAATTATAACAACGTTTAATAATACAACCATTTCGCACATGATAATTTAGCACAGTGAAACAAGGGTTAATTAAATAATTAAATAATTAAATAAGATGTTAACACATCTCTATGTATGACAGACATGAGACAACCTTGATTTATTTAACAATTTAAACCAACATAAAACAAACTATGAATTCTAGTTATTTTGACAAATTAGAGCAGGAATATAGTGAAGGTAAGAGACAGGTTACATCACCACTTTCATTGGCTATTTGAGCTGAAACAGAAAGCTTGTAACACAGTGATATAAAGAATGCATATTCAGCAATGTATAGTATCCCCAAGGGGTGTTCCCATTGTGTCATAGCTACGCAGTGTTTCATTCCCTATTCAGAGAACATGGGTTTCATGAGTAACCCGAGACGTTTTCAGCATTGATAATAATATGAAATGTTTCTTTAATACTAGATCATCATATTAGAATGACTTCTGAATGATCATGCACTGAAGACTGGAGTAATGATGCTGAAGATTTAGCTTTGCCATCAAAGGTGTCATGATCTCTATAGCTGGAGTGCCTGTGAGCTTCGCTAGAGGGCACTCCATTGCAGACTATTCCCACTTTACCCCGGACTTCAATCCCCATAATCCTTTGCCTGGACTCATCATCACTGTTTGCATTCACTTGTGTCTTGTTACATCATCTGTCTCACCCTATTTAAAGCCTGGTTCTACACACACTCATGGCTCAGTGTTGTGAGTCCTAGTTCCTGTGTTTCCTTGTTTCTTTGTCTTCGTGGTTTTTGATCCCTGGACTGTGTACCTTGATCTGATTGTTTGTTGCCTGCCCTGCCCTGCCTGATTATTGGATTGCTCTTTTAACAATCTTATGCATGATCTCAGCTAGTATGAAGCAAGCCAAGTTTATAAAGCGTACCTTCACTCTACACTGCCTCCTGTTGGCCAAATGAAGAATAGTTGCTTTGAGCCTTTATACCAGGATATCTCTATTACTCGAGATCTACCTTCCTGCAAGATTCAGCTCAAACCCTAATCAAACACAACTGAACCAACTAATTAATGCCCGCATTCCAGAAGAGGTTGGAAGTCGGAACATCCGAGTCGAAAAGGCCACTTCCAACCCAATGAGTTCCAGTCAATTACATGTAAGGTTAACATTGACCACGGCTGTGGCTAGAAGGGATACAGCAAAAACAGGAAGCTAACAATAATTAAATTTTTCTACCTATTAGATTTTTATTTTTTATTTTTTTTACGTCTACACCTACTCCAACCCTAAACCTACCTAAACCTTACAATAATGGGAAAACAGTAATTATTGTTGTACAGTTTAAGAAAAAAATTACATTTTACTGATGTGCGCATGCCTAGTAGTTTTTGCTGTATCCCTTCTAGCCTTAACCATTGACCACATGATGTTGCTAGGACACATCAAGAGCATTTTTGTGCATTGAGATTTTCTGGTTTTGATGTAATTGACATCAAAAATAAAAAAATAAAAATAAATAAAAATTATATATATATATATAATATATATATATATATATATATATATATATATATATATTATATATATATATATATATATATATATAGTTCATTTTTATTTATTTTAATTTTAATTTTAATAATTAACAAAAGGTAACTCAGAGTCCACACTATGCTCTTTGGAAGAAGTGATGTCAGATAACGATACAAATCATTGCAAAGCAACTTTACAGAAAATTAAGTTTCTACAATATTTAGTAGTAGCTTATCAGTTGTGAAAATCATTTCTAAGTCGGCACAAAACACTTATTTCGATGAAAGAAGAACTGAATACATTTTGATGCCTTCACGCCATGTCGTAATTACTGTGATTGCGAGATGACAGCATGTGACGTTCTATTTGGAGCTGTTCAGATCCTTGAACTCAGACTTTGAACTATTGCACTATCACTAAACATAACGCCTATTGAGTCTGAAGTGCTCAGGTTGTACAAGTTGTAGCTCTCCGAAAACTCCAAGTTCTCAATTTGTAATTATGGGTTCTACGAGGATGTGAATGTTTTTTACAAGTTGGTATATCGTAA
The DNA here is from genome assembly GCF_018340385.1 of Cyprinus carpio. Taxonomy (NCBI): domain Eukaryota; kingdom Metazoa; phylum Chordata; class Actinopteri; order Cypriniformes; family Cyprinidae; genus Cyprinus; species Cyprinus carpio. The sequence continues at coordinate 10,616,680 of NC_056586.1, forward strand.
TCACGGTTATTACAATATGGTGTGAATGCACCTTTAGTACACTTTCTATTAGAACAGGAAGAAAATGATATTAATAGGAAAGGAAGGAAGTTATGTCAAGAAGCAAAATATTGACACATAATTGTATTATTGCTATCAGCTATTGCTATCAGGTTTGCTCTATCTAGCCAGCTACTAGTGATTTGTAGTTTGTTAACGTTTCCATATTTGTGCCATAATATTAACATTTCTACTGTATGACAGGGAACATTAGCTATTTGTGTAAACTAACCTCATAGTTTGTTGAGTGTATGGAAACATTATAAAATTGTTGTTGTCATGATAACAAGTGGGAGGTTGGGTTGGGTTGGGTTCATTCCTTGGGCTCATGGTTCATTCCACCCTTAAATGAGTCTCTGTCTCTCATGTTAGCAGAAATAAGAAGAATATTTGATGACATAAGCAGTAAATTTGGACAATCTCATCATTATATGGCAGCAAGGGACATACCAAAATGACCTTTTGTCAGGAGAAAACACATGGGAAAGTGCTGTTGTCAAAAAGAAACATTGCGAGGAAGGACAAAGAGGAAGTTACAGCCCTTTCCTAGCAGAAAGTTCCCTCTCATTTCACCAGACCATTCAACCATCATCAGTACAGCTCATCTAACCCGGCTGAGACACATATCTGAGAACTGTTTCTGTAGCTCACACATTGCAGAAGTTCTGAAAAAAAAAAGAAAAGGAAAAAAAAAAGGAATGATTGTCGCTTTACATGCCACTCAGATTGTCACTTCTATCAAAGTAGGCGGGTTTTGGTCAAAATAAGCTCAAAAATGTACCATACTTCATGATATTAGTCAAAGGTCTGTCTACTTGAGACTGTTGTGAATTAAATAACCTCTGGTTAATAATGTAAGTAATATGTCTCACCAGAAGAGGGCGATGTTTTACCTTTTTTTAGTTTCTCTGGGGCTCTATTGAGCGCCATTCTTTTGTTTTCGACAAGGAGCTTCCAAACTGTGGTGACCTTGATAGTTTCTGGGGAAGTGCTGGTTCTGTTTGCAAAGGGACATTCAAAATTAGGCTAATGATAACAATAAACAAGAACAAAACAACAATGCTGTCAGGAATAGAGTTACACTCTTTACAGTGGCGTGCAATGTACAAAGTTCCTAGATCATGTACTTTTCACAAAGCTTTTGTGGAGCTTTTGCCTACTGAAAGTGATTTTCAGAAAGACGTTTCATCTGCTGAATAGTCAGTATGGTGTTAACTGTAAAGTCAAATGAACGCACTGTATTTCTATCCCTCTCAGCCTTTTTTTCATTTCTCTAAAACATTTAATATGTTGCTACCAGACGAAGATCTATAAAAGGAGTTTTTATAATGTATTTGGCCATGTTATGTATTTGAAATGACGTGAACCACACACTTCTTGTCACAATTCCGCTTTTGTAGAAACATGTTTTGTTTGGTGACACCAACAACAAAAAATATGAACATGCTTGGGGAGTAACAAAGTACACTTTAGTATTTAAAATACAAAATATGAGTATCTGTATTTCATTATAGTTACATTTTAAATGGGTAGTAATCAAATTACAGTTACATCCAAATGTATTTTAGATTACCAGAGTGACTTTGAATCTGGGCTTGTAGCCTGTTCAATTAGTAACCTGCAGAGTGGAGACAAGCTTGTCAGGACTCACAAAAATACAGGAGAAATCAGAAAGCCATGTGCATAATGCATTTTGTATTTATTTATTTAGTGTTTGTCATGGAAATACAAAGATAATTTTACTTAAATGCTAAATTTCTATCAGGTTCAAATGATTCAACCTCTAATCTGAAAAAGTATCTTGAGGTAAGTTGATTGTTGAAAACCAGGGCTGCCAATTCTCAAACAACTGGAACTGTTCTCATGCAGTCACCACATGTCTAATATTTTATCACAGCACTCAGTCTTTTTGGGTATGAGTCTATCAGCATGACACATCTTGACTTGCCAAGATTTGCCCACTCTTCTTTGCAAAAACGCTCCAAATCTGTCAGATTGTGAGGGAATCTCCTGTGCACAGCCCTTTTCAGATCACCCCACAGATTTCCAATCGGATACAGGTCTGGACTCTGGCTTGGCCATTCCAAATCTTTAATCTTCTTCTGGTGAAGCCATTTTTTGTTGATTTGGATGTATGTTTTGGGTCTTTGTAGTGCTGAAGGCTAGCAGAAGCCTGAAGGTTTTGTGCCACTATTGCCTGGTATTTGGAACTGTTCATAATTCCCTCCACTTTGACAAGGCCCCAGTTCCAGCTGAAGAAAAACAGCCCCAAAGCATGATGCTGCCACCATATATAGTAGTGACAAACTTTTTGAAAGTGACCTTCCCAGTCCTCTTACTGAAACATGCTTTATTATTACATACAATATTCTTAAACTTTTATAAAACTTCATACAGTATATCCATTTATTTCGTAAAGGTATTCTTTATTGTGTACATATATTGTACATGTTCCCATATAAATGTGAATGTATGTACACACATATACACACATTCACGGAATGAGTTACCCAGGTCCCCCGAGGAGAGGCCCAAGACGCTGTGTCTCATTGCCATGCCTCAGGCTTGCCTGTACATCTCAAAAAGAGTACAAAAGAGTTGATTACATGTATGTTTAATTCAGGTGCCCTTTTATACTCACAGGCGCTTTGCTTGTGACGTCATTGACTGCCGTCTGCTAATGAATACTGGTCATGTGTTTACACGTGCTTCAAACACGGGTCACAGTTATGGCATTCCCCATAGCGTCAACACCAAGACACAGCGTCTTGTTACCCTTCTCAGGGAACACTGCCTAAGACACAACAATACTTGAAGTACACAAAGAACAACTAACAATGGCTAAAAACAATAAGACAAGTTTGCTTCGATTATAATTAATAAGTTCTTCTGTGTCAAAACATAAACAGAAAAACATTACATCAAAGTCTCGATTGAGCTGAATATACTGTACATGATCATAAAAAAAGTTTTAATCAAAAACACCAAATTTTTTTTTTTTTTTTTTTTTTTTTTTTGAAAAGCAGCAATGAAACAAAGGAAACACCTTGGAAGTAGTCAGAAAGCACCAGAAAGCACATTTGACCAAATATAAAAATGAAACCCTGTAATGAGCACAATTCAAATGGAAACACTTCCTTGTGTAACACAGCAATGGCCAACTAAAGCAAATCATTTTAACATTATGAAATAAAAATCCCCAAATAATGTAATTTTGTCATTCATTCAATGTCATTCATTCATTCATTCAAAAAAAAAAAAAAGGTGTACATTTTAATTTAATTTTAAAACGTATTTGACAGAATAGGCCCTTACATATACCATGCTGAATGGGAAACAGTGTCACTGTGCCATGTTATTTTTTGTGTAGTTTTCACACTGCGGGATTGGGTTATTTTTCAGTGCTGTGTATTTTCTGTTTAGTTTGACCTCAATAAGAGGGGTCAGAGATCTTCCAGATAGCCATGGCAACATCTGCACCTGATGTCATAGCAAATGATGTTAATCTGGGCCAATCAGTGTTCTGGTAACAGAGTTAAACTTCATTCAGTGAACCTTCTCAGAGAGGCCATGTGATGATTTGAACTCTCGAGGAAGATCTAATGTAGTATGTACATGCATTTTGAGTCTAAATATAGAAACATGCCCTAGATATTGTGGATGCTCATTATGTGATTCATTCTGATTTTGACCTATTTACATACACACAACATAAAGCAAAACCCAGGATCCAACCAGACGCTTAATTTATTGATTTTAAATTTTCAAATCATTACAAATATTTTGATTTATTTCATCTTGAAAAATGCTGGCCGAGCATGCACGAGCGAATATTGCTATTTATGGTTTTGCTTGGTGAGATGATTCTGTTTAATAAAATGCACAGTAGCTATAATAAGATCATAATTACATGAACAAATCATTTAGAAACAGGACTGTTATATTTCTAGCTCTCATTTGTTGAGTGAGTTCTGTATCAAGTTTCATGTGATTCAGCTTTAGATCAGGCATGTGAAAATACTTTTATGAGAAATCTGTTCTTGGACCAGCCTTTGTCTGATTCTAGAGGGAACTGATTCTAGATTATCAGTTTCAATATAAATGTACTCTCCAGGTCTGATTGAGGGTGTGAGTATGAGCTGAATGGATTACCACAAAGCTCTTTCAGTTCTTTAACTAACATGATGTGTGTGTGTGTGTGTGTGTGTGTGTGTGTGTGTGTGTGTGTGTGTGTGTGTGTGTTATGTAGGCCAGTATAATATATATATATATATATATATATACTTTATCTTTTGGTTTAAAACAATACTAAAAAAGTATAAATGTGTAAATAAGATTTAAAGGGGTCATGTGATGCGATTCTAAGTTTTCCTTTCTCTTCGGAGTGTCACAAGCTGTTCGTAAATAGATAAGATCCCTAAAGTTGCAAAGACAAAAGTCTCAAACCGAAAGAGATATTCTTTATAAAAGTTAAGACTTGTCCACACCCCCCTAAAATGCCTTGTTTAAACACACCCCCACATGTCTACATCACTGTGTGGGAAGATTTGAATAACACCGCCCAAATGTTCATGCAAAGAAAGAAGGTGTAACTGTGATTCTTGCTGTAGTATTGTTACCGCCGCCGCCATGCCGTGGAATCGTTGTGTGCTGACTCACAGCCTGTAAGTATGTTTTCATATTTAAAGTATTTGCGACTAATGATTCAAACGCGAGTTTTGAGCAGTGTCGAGTAGCTCTTGTTGTTTGTCGTTTATCCGATCATAAATGCAGACATGGTTTTATGTTTACATGGCGTGATGCAACACTACGCATAAAAAGACAGTATAAGTCATTATAATCAATAATTATGTCCCCACTGGATTCTACAAATGCCTCATTTGTAATGGGTTTTATTGGTTTTGTCTCGTCGCGCCAGGACACAGCATCACAGTATGGTAAGGAGCTTAAAATTTCCGTCACACGCTTGAGGTATTCGGCCAATCACAACGCACTAGATAGCTGGCCAATCAGCGTACACCTTGCTTTTCAGAACGATGAGCTTTGTCAAAATCGACGCGTTTTAGAAAGGTGGAGCATAGAGGAACAACAATAATGTACAGTATATGGAAAATAATGTGTTTTTTGAAACTGAAACCACATAAACACATTTCATTACATTTAATTAAAAATATTATGCTATTTTTTTTTGTTTTTTTATAAGTGCCACTTTAATAAATCAATATGTTTAACAGAAAACCATTAATCACAATATACACAACAGCTTAGACCTCTTCTCAGAACTTGGTTACAATTTCCAACCACACCCCGCCAAATGTCAAAGTTGGTTTTCTGTACTAAGAATCCAGGCACAGATATTCATGCACACACATGCAAGTGGTCACATGCTGATATGCAAACATACTTTTAGTTCAGTACTGAGAAACACAAGTTTTAATAGCTTAGAAAATGTGTTAATCACAAACAGTAATAACTTAATGAGCCATTACTAACAAAAATTCCTTTGTAAATACCAAGAACAAACATGATAACTCTGGTACTCTCCCTAATTAATGTGTGCACTGGTAATTCCCTTTACATTGGCAAAAATTAACATGTACTCATAGGTTCACACATTTATATTGTAGATGTTTTATGTTCTATATTTACACATGTTCACATACGCAGCTATAGTTTGCACTTGATGGTACATTTATAACCACAAGAGAGAGAGAGAGAGAGAGAGAGAGAGAGAGAGAGAGAGAGAGAGAGAGAGAGAGAGAGAGAGAGAAAACATGTTGCTTTCTTAGAGTGGGTGAATTATCTGCCATCACGGAAGACTGACTAAAGCAAAACAGAAAGGGGGGAAGTTCACAGTGCAAATACATAGAGGAGCAGTCAACCGCTCAAACTTACATTCACATGACAGAGAGAGAGAGGTGCGGACGGAACTGAGCAGTAACTGAACATTGAGCTGGCTCTCTTAGAAGAGTTATTTAGTTATCAGCAACACTGCATGCTGAGTTTTTACGCGTGCGTTTGTGTGTGGAACTGGACTGGAATTGGGATTTTTAATATTGGATATGATACTCAACTGACATAAACATGGATTGGACTTCATGGATGTCTTTTTTGGTCACGTTAATAATCATCCCAGTTTACATAGCAGGTAAGATTGATTGATTTATGTAAATTTTTTTTGATGCTAATTCTTAATTTTGCTAGGTTATATATACGACAATAATGTATTTTACTGGATAATAATATAAATTAATTATATAAAATAATATTTGTACATTAAATATTAATAAAAATAATATCCACAATACTGAAAATGCAAAATAAATATAAAGTGCAAGTGGGCGCATGACTTGTCCCCAGTTTCTGTCACAGCAATGACGTGAGTGAAGTAAATTCCTTGCCAAATTTGGACGCCCCCAGTGACCTTAAAACCTCTCAAAATTAATATTTAGCAAAGACGATCTTTATTTAACTATTTAACTCTTTATTTGGCAAGTATATTGATTATAAACACTGACTCTAGTTAATATTTGTCAGGTGCCTCAGGTGTTTAAACCACCCTAGACAATAAAGTTAGAGAAAACAGAAACTTGTGTAATTGGATTTTTTACTCAACCCCCAACTGAATAACCCCGGTCTTTGCCAATACATTGTATTGTTCAGCATTGTGTAAGTTCTTTTGGGGAAAATTTGGGTAGGTGGTTCGCTTGATAAAACAGACTTCCATTTAAGTAAAATGAGTAAAGAGAAGGTGTTGTCATGTCACCTACATCTGGAAAGTACAGCTGATCATGGTTTGTTCAGAATACATACAGTACCTCAAGTGTAAGACTTAAGCTTTGACTGGAATAAGTGGAAATAAACCACTTCTCTATTGGGAAGATATGAGCATTGATTCAAAGTATGGGGAAGGGTGCGGATAATTCTGATAATTTTTCTCTTTTGTTCACAGGAGAGCAGCTGGAATTAAATGTGACATTAGACATATGGGAGGGAGATGTAACTGTGCTCTGGGATCCCCCTAAAGGAGCCCCCGTATATGCCCTTTATCAAGTAAATACAGCACTGTAAGCAGAAATTTTGTTCTACTATCCTTCAACCAGTATAATACAATATATATTCACAGTTGCCAAAATATTATTTTAGTTTTTGCCCACCTTTTTTGCTTGAACAAATTTTACAATACTCCAAAGCTAATATACTTGTCTTTGTTTTGATAGAGATAAAGGTCCTGATGCTAAGTGGGACATTGTGCCACAGTGTAACATGACAACTGAAACTAGATGTGAACTTGGGAACTTTATATACAAACCTCGAATGAAATTAAAGATCGGACTGTTTGAAGGAAATTATAACTTTTCCTGGTCAGCAGTAAAACGAATTCATTTAATTTACAGTAAGTATTCGCAGGACCACTATTTAAAAAAAAATTAAAATAAATAAATACAACTACCACATTCTTATAAAGAACATCAGGGTTTACTTTCTACAATTTGCACAATTTGTAATGGTGATCTTCCTTCTGTGTTTTAGGCAAATTGTTGACTCCAGAGTTTGACCTGTCTTCATCCCCTAATACAGTGAAAGTTAAAATTCACAGAAAGCCTTTTCTCGTAGATCTTTTTGAATATGGCCCAAGTTACACTGCCATTCTGTATCCAAAAGGACGGGAGAGTGAGGTTGGTTTTTTTGTGTACCAGCCCAACATTTTTTGTATCTTTAAATGAAATTGTTTATTATATTGCATGCCATTGCAATCTTAAAACCTGTGTTTTCCCTTATGTAGGCTTTAACAGTACCTGATGATGATGAAGATGGTGAGGTGGAGTTCACTTCATTATCGTTATGGCAGGAGTATTGTGTTCATGTGAAAGTGGAGATGACATCTAATGATGGGAGCAACACCTCATTAGCACAATGCATATATCCATCAGCAGGTACTATACAGTAGATCACACCATTTAAATAACTAATAATCATCTAATTTTACAGAGGTCTCTCAAATAGAAGAAGAATCACAAGCTGTTTTATATAATGCCAACACAATATTAAAAATGAATCTGGATTTATTTAATAAGCATTACATGTAGCACAAAATAAACCCCTTTAGGGTGATTCAAGACCCTTCAGCTTTGTGTTTGGGTTTATAGGGCATGGTTGTTGGGTTTATTATTGCCTAAGAATGTTCCTAAAATTATTTCTATGTGATATTTAAATCACTTTCTCTTGTTTGTCAGATATGTCCCTGTTGATCTCTATAACCACTATTGGTGTAGTTGGAGTCATGTCCTTCTTCATGTTTATAGTCTGTTTCTTCCTGAGGCGTCCTAGTAAAATGCCTGCAGTTCTGGTAAGTAAGCTTGGGGTTTGAAAATTAATGCAGTTTCTTCAAAACCAAAAGTGTTATAGCAAGCCAGTTTCGGGGTCTTAAAAAAGGAATAAAGTCTAAGAAGAAAAGCTCAGTTCTGATGTCTGTCATAAGTGTTGGTTCTCCTTTCGAGGAACAGTAGCAGAAAAAGGAAACACTGGGGATTTTTTTTTTTTTTTTTTATGTCTTGCGTATCTGTCATCTCATCGATGTTTGGTTCTAAATGATAACAGAATGCCATTCAGAATGAAACTATTTTAACACTTTCTGGTTTTCAAATAAATAAATACATTATATATGTATATACCTGTATGTGTATGCAGATTTTTAAATGTTTTGGAAAAAAAGTGCTCATCGAGGCTGCATTCATTTGATCAGAAATGCAGTAGAAACAGCAATATTCTGAAATATATATATATATATTTTTAAATAATTTAAAAAGCCTATTGAATATATTTTAAAATACAATGATGACAAAGCTGAATTTTGAGCAGCCATTACTGCAGTCTTCAGTGTCACATGATCCTTCAGAAATAATTTTCATATTCTGATCTGATGCTCAAGAAACATTTCATTATTAGTTATTATTAATGTTGTGGAAACAATGATACATTCTTTAATTTAATTTTATTTTATTCTGGATTCTTTAATGAATGAATCCCTGCTGAATAATAATAACTTCTTACATACACACAGACCTTACTGACCCCAAACATTTCATTAATTTTATTATTTAATTTGTATTTCCATCAGAAATCTGCTGTGAATGGATGGAACCCTATGAATGTAGGATTGATCCAAGTGGAAACAGTCACTGACAAGGGATGGCTATTGACTAGCAATAAAAAGGCGGGAAAGAGTAAAGCATTTGATGAGAACAAGGACCTTCTGGAGAAAGACAAAGAGAGAAGAGAGAGTGCAGACAGCGGAATGAGTGCTGACCAGCAGCATTCGGTTAAGAACCGAAGCACAGATGGAGATATATTACAGGAAGACAGCGGTTGTGGCAGTCTGACAGACACAGAGGACAGTCTCAGCAGTGGAAGAAGAAGCCTGGAAGAGCTCCCTTTCTTAGACGGAGGAGTAAATAGCAGCAACGAAAATGAAAGAAAAGAGGACAGTGGCTTGGGAATGGGAAACCAGGATGTGTCTGACAATCTCAAGGAGGAAGGCGGTGACCTCCTGTCTGAGATAGTAATAGTTGGGGACGGATACCGTAGTCAGAGTCCTTCAGCTGATGCTGAAAGTGAGCCCAACATCCCATGTGACGTAGAGGCTAACATGGCCAGCCCTAGCAGTGGTTATCGGTCTGGTCATGTGACGTGCTTGTGTTCTGACATTGAGACTTGCATGTGGTGCAAAACCAGGAAGCTCCTAACAGACAGTGATTCATTGTCTCATGAGCAAACCAGCTGTACTTTCACAATTGCTAATGACAATGACAGACCAAGCTATTTGAAAAATTCTCCTTTACAGTCTGTGAATGTATCAGGATTGGAAGACTTGTCCTCGCAGTCAGATGAAAACTGCAGTGAGTCGTCGCTTTTTATCACCTGTCCCCTACTTCTACAAGAACCTTGCCAGCTGGACACTTTGTCTCTTAAATTAGGAGACGTAGAACTGACATTCACGTGAGATGTGAGACTTTTTCATGAATGGGTAAAAGCACTGAACAAAGCGTATCCGCTTCTCCTCATGCTGTTTGCTCCAGCAGACGTTTATTTCTCGATTAGAGCAGCAGCAGAGAGATGCTACCTGTGGCTGTGTCACTGATACTGGGACGTCCGGCGTGAGACTGTCCCTCTGTGACGTCCTGCATGCATCGGGTCATCATTTTGCCAATATGCTGACCAGAGAGGAGACATTCAAGCTTCTACTTGAGTGATCAAGAGTGAGATACTATCAGAATATGATGATAATGAGACTGAGACATTACTAATTCTCAGTATCTAATCTCATGAATCTCACCCACCATTGAGACAGTGACGCCATTATGTTACACACTCAAAAAAGGGGGAAATTTTGGCAGCAATGCTACAAAAGAACCATTTTTAGTTTCCCAAAGAACCTTTCAGTAATCAGTTCTTTAAAGATCCATTTTTTTATTACACTCTTAAAAATAAAGTGTCTTTATTGGCATTGATGGTTCCAAGAAGAACCTTTAAACCTTTAATATCTATGGAAACTTTCCACTGCACAAAAGGATCTTTATAGTGAAAACAGGTTATTTGTTTTAAATAATAATAATAATAATAATAATAACAATAAAGTATAATGTTGTTTCTCGTAAGAACTGTTTGCTGAAAAGTTGGTTGGGGAACCAAAATGATTCTTCTATGACATCACTGCAAAAACACCCTTTTGGAACCTTTATATTTAAGAGTGTAGTTTGAAGAACATTTTAAATGTCTAAATATATATATATATATATTTTTTCACTATAAAAAAACCTTTTGTGCAATGGTAAGGTTTTGTGGATGCTAAAGGTTTTTCAAAGAACCATCAGTGGCAATAAAGAACCTGTACATACACACTTTTGCAAAATTTGCACATACATTGTACGTATTTACATTTTATGTATGTACTAACATTTTTATGCTGAATATTGAGTTGTACTGAATGTGATGGAATGATGGGAAAAGAAATAATAAAAATAACTAGATTTTGACATTTTATTTGAAAAAGTGCATTCCTATGCAGAAGTCACCAACATGGTGATTAGGCTGGTTGCAAGGGTGTTGCTATGGTTACTTGGTGTTTTAGCATTTTGCTAAAGTCAAAAGTGCCCAAGCAAGCACCAGTAATTGATTGATTGGTCTTTTTTTTTTTTTTTTATGGTTTATTGGTGTTTTAGATTTTTGTTTAAGTTGAATTTGATTACATTCAAGGTACACATTTTACACAAATAGTTTCTTTCCCTGGGATTTAAGAAAACAAACAAACAAAAAAAAAAAATAGGTGTACTTTTCTTTTTGTTCACTTTAATGTCATTTCAGGTGGTCAAACAAGATATACATAAAATAAAAAAAAAATACAGATATGGCCCAAAAATGTGGCCCAAATGTGAAACCTGTGATTCTGCATATCACCAGCAAGAACCTACACAAATCATGAGGTAGGAATATACCATATGAAATTCCAATTTAATAATAAATATACAAATACTAATGACACAGGAAAAACCAACAGTTCCTCTAGAAGAAACCCACAAAAACTCATGACTGTTTGCATATCAAAATGTCAGGATATGCTTGTGATTTCCTCTAACAGAACATGCTGATGCAAACCACATGACTTCTGTAAAAAAAAAAAGAAAAAAAAAAAAAATCTAACTATGAATTCAAACAAGTTCTGGAGACTCCATGAGCAATTTACCCTTGTAAACTCCTGGGTAAAAACACATCTTCCAATGCAAGAGATCTTGAAACAAGAGATCTTGTGCGAACCCATCAATCAATGTTTCCATACAGTCACTGTGCTATATGATGAAACAGACACAGACTGAGTAAGCAAGTCAAAATAAGAGAGTGAAACTCAGCCACAATCAATGACCTCCATCTTCAGATAGGGAGGGAAACAAGCAGTGCTCTACCCACATCATATTCAACACACTGTGACAGAAACTTACAAGGCTCTATTCATAATAAAATTGGAAACGTTGATTTGGAGACAGAAGGTCATGGCGATTCCACATTGTGGAAATATATGCATTTTTCTAGAGAAGTGTACATACTTGCTTCAGAAATCATTCTTGGCACTGTAGTAATTATCAGACCTTTTTTATTGTATTTTATTTTTATTTATTTATTTCAAAGAAAGACCTCAATCTGATATGGACTGCAATACTGCATGAGGATTGATTTGAATACTTGCTTTCTCCGAAAAGTCTTGTGTTTACAGTCATTTGTAGAATGGCTGGTACCATTGCTTCTCATCTCAACAGAAAATTGATTGCTTAAAGAAACCACACAACTGATACAGAACACAACAACGTCATTTATGCCCACCTAACAATTTATCATTAAATCTCACAAGTTCACTTCTGAAACTGTCAGACTGATGCATAGCGAAAACGGTTCACTTTCTGTACTACAGACTACACTGCACTGAAATCACTAAACAGGTGGTAAATAATATGTTCTTTTTGTATGGAAAAGTCTAAAATACCTGGTGGAAGTTATACTTTTTTATAACATGTTTCAGATGATAATAATGTCATTGTACTAAAGACAATTATTTAAATCTGGAAAAGATTCAGTTTAAATTAAATTGACGGTATTAAGGTTTTTTCTAACTACTATAAGATGCATAAACATGAGAAGAAACATTTTCAGGTCAGTTCAGATTTACCTGTGTAACACTTTCGGTAACACTATATATAGAATGACTATATATATAATGTCACACACAAAATGGTCATACACACACATACATTCTACTTTCATATCCACCTTATTCTTCCCATAAGAGTGGGCGTGGACAGTTGTCATTTTTATAGGTCTGGCTTCGGGTCTCATTCATGTACAGCTATTTTAGCTGTATAAAACAGCTTGTTTTCCTGCTTGATATTGAAAACTGCTTGTACTTACTTTTGTCTGGAGTGCCCATAAACTCCAATAGAGGGCATTCCACTCAGGACTCTAGCATTTTTGTTTCCATCCCCCTTTTTCGAAACTCCTTTTCCCATCCTGCGTCTTTTTTGTGGGTGTTTTTGCACACACACACATGTGGGTGTTACACACACACATATATAAGCAGCACAAACACTCTCAGTCTTAGCGGAGTCTTAGTTCTGTCTAGCATTTCCGAGCATTTTCCCGTGTTTGTTCCTTCCGTGTCTTATCCTGGATTGTTTATGCCGACTCTGATTCTCTGTTGCCTGCCCCGACCTCTGCTTGTTACTGTTACTGATTCTGGATATCCCTGACATACCTGACGCCATTCCTGATTACTGCCTGTCCGACCATTCTCTTAATAAAGTTCTGCATATGGATCCGAATGTCTCTGACTCTTCGTAACAACTTTATTATTTTAATGTATTATCCTTATTATGAACACATTGGTTTGTAGTGTAAACAGTTTTCCATTTACTGCACATTGTTATTCTTCTCACTATTTCCCTATAGCGGCTAATGAACCGGAAGTCTCGCCCATAGGCTTACTTCCACATTAAAGAATAAGGTGGATATATATTTTTCTTCCCTTTCACCCACTTGCATTCTTCTTTCATATTCTTAATATATATTTCTACTTTCACACATACATTTTTCATTCACATACATATGTTTCTGCTGACATATACAGTATATACACTTTTCAACACATACCGGTATTCAGATTTTCATGCACATATATTTACATTCTCATGCATTCTTGATTCTTACAGACAGTACCTACATTCTAACTCATATACGTATATTGTCATATACTTCACACTGTAACGCTTGTTGCTGGGCAGAGGAGAAAGTGCGGACGGCAAAGATGAAGATTCAATAACAATACATTTAATAGTAATCCAAGAGGAAGGGCAACACAAACTCACAACAACATCAATACATCAACATTCATACTGGACAACTGAAGAGTGCACAAGGAGGAACTAAAGTACAGAGGGAAATTAAGATAATAAACTAGACAGGTGAACTAAATGAACTAATCAAATGAAGGTAGAAACTAGTTTAAGTGAACACGTGGGATAAATGAAAACAAACAAAGTCCATGAACAGAACATAACTGTGACACACTCATATACATGCATGTTAATAAATAATTTCCTCTTCAAGCAGAAAGTCACTCTCAAACCAGGATGGAAGACTTGCTCAGCTCATCCTAACACAACTATACAATTATGCTATTCAAAGTCATCCTGTTTTCTTTTCAAGTACAGTTTTTATTAAGTTGGCTTGAGAAACTGAATCAGATTTAAACTTCTTCTTCTTCTGGGACCGAATTTGTATATGTATCTCCTCCTAGACTACAACCACCAAACTCCGGTAAGACATTCAGACTGGTCTGACTAGAGTTGCTATATGTTGCTTACAGTTTTTTTTTTTTTTTTTTTTTAAACCAGACTATCAAAACCAGCTAAAATCCCATAGACTTTCACTGAGGGGGTGAAAACTTTTATACAATAAGGCTTGTGGTGTATTTAATCTGTCTACTCCCATAGCAAAGCTTAAAAACTCCCTACTGACAATACAGCTGAAACAAGCCTAAGCTGATTAGTTGGTCTCCCAAGCTGGTTTTAAAAGTGGTTTTGGCCACTGTTTTAGCAGCCCTTACGAAAAAGAAGTTTATTCAAGTGTGCTATTAGTATACTTCTTTTAAACTAAAAATAGGAAAGTATGCTTTTAGTTTACTTTTTATGTACTTCTCAGAAATATACTTAAAATGACATTTAAGTATACTTGACTTATACTTACAAAAAGTCTAAATATACTTGAACTATACTTAAGTACACTTAATAAAATAAACTTGAAGTATACTACTTTTTGGTAAGGGAGGTCATGCTGGTCTTAGCTGTTTTTTTACTCAGTCAACTGGTTTTAGCTGGATTAGCATAGAAACATGCTAGTAACTTGCTAATCAGGCTAGAAACATGCTAGTGCCATGCTAGTAACTTGCTAATCATTCAAGCAACATGCTAACTTACTAATCATGTTAGCAAAATGCTAGTCTTTTGCTAATCATGCTGGAAACATGATAGCGGCATGCTAGTTACTTGCTAATCATGCTAACAACATGCAAGTCACTTGCTAATCATGCTAGCAACATGCTATTAACTTACTAATCATGTTAGCAACATGCTAGAAACATGTAAACAACATGCTAGTCACTTGCTAATCATGGTAGCAACATGCTAGAAACATTCTAGCGACATGCTTATCATGTTGGAAACAAGCTAGTGACATGCTAGTAACTTGCTAATCATTTTGGTGACATACTAGTCACTTGCTAATCATGCCAGCAACAAGCTAGTTTACTATTTCTTATATATTTATTTATCTATCTGACTATTTATCTCTCTATTGTTCTGATAGATTGTATTGCCTTCAAAACTTTAAAACTACTTCAAATTAGTTAAAATTGAAAACCCTCAAACTTTAAGCTTTTAAAACTACTTCAAACTTTCTGACTAGGCTTTTTCAAGCTAACTTAAAGTTTGCCTACAAACTTTACTATGTAGTTTTATTGTTATTATTATTATTATTTTTTATTTAATTTCATTATGTAACCAACCTGTTCTACAGATCTGTGTACAAGTGTTATGATACTGATTTTGGTAGTATTGACATGGCTCAATAATAGGGAAAACTTATTCTGGCCCTGTTGGACCAGTGGTTCATTTTATTTTTTATTTTTTATTTTTTATTATTATTTTTTTTTACTTGCCCTCGCAAAAATTTCCCTGGCCTTGCCACAATCAGTCCATTAGACTTATTGTGTTCATTGTTGACTGTAACCTTGTATTGTAATAAATGATAACCATTTAGCACAAATAGATACAATAGTCCAACGATAAGAATGAAATTAACCTTGGAAGTTTTTTTAGGTAGGTTTAACAGTATTCCAGTTAAGGATGCACTGATTTTCTTCCAGTATTTTGAGTATAGCAACCAATGAATTTGGGAAAATTATATTTGGGCTTTAAACTTGCTCTTTACACAGTTGCATTCTTACTGCACTAATCAGTTTAATATATTAAGTAAAAGTTCAACAGAACAACCGAGACATACCAAAGATAGAAAACAGGAAGTGCTTTAGAATGCACTTCCTGCCTTCTATCTTTTGTTGTCACAGCTTAAAACTGCCTATCAGTCATAATTATAATTATAAGAATTAATAATAATAAAAAAGTAATTTAAAGAAGTTTTAGATGTATAGCACGTTACCACGTTTACTGCTTGACATGTCAATCCAACTCCCCATATGGAGAATGATGAATAACAGAAAATAAAAACTAGAACTCAAAAAGATCTAAAAAGAACTAGATCTCAAAACATTCCCTGGAAATTCTACAGTAGCAGAAATCCTAATCTTCTCATCTAGTGAACTCCACAGACATTGCATTTGTTTATCTGTCACCCTTTAAAGAACCGATGCCTACAGGTTAGAAGAAAATAGGAAAATCGTGGAGTTTTTGTGGGTTAAGTTGACATCTCACTCCCCCATAGTGCGAACATCTGCTATCAGCTTAGTCATTACTGCGGTCTCCCAGCTTCTATGCTGTCCTCACAGATAGTATCTGCCACACATGACCAACACTGAACAGAGAGATTTTGAATGTATCATCTCAGGGTTTGTCCCACTCTAACATGTAGATACAGTAAATAACATCCTACTACACACTTTGATCGCAGTTATCAATATTTAACAAGTCAACAAAGTAGTTCACAGTGATAGATATAGTAAGATTCAAAAATCAAAATGTTCTCACAAGGACTGATGCACGGCTCATACTGAGTACCAGACAGGAAGTGAGTAGGAAGGGCTGATGAGGAATGTGGTTTTATTTAGTTGTAGTTTCTCAGTAGCTCTGTAGGTCTCAGATTGCTCACACAAAGAATCAATTGAGCGGTAACACTTTACAATAAGGTTCCATTAGTATATGAACTAACACGAACAAACAATGAAAAATACATTTATTAAAGTATTTATTCATCTTTGTTAATGTTAGTTAATAAAAATATAGTCATTCATTGTTAGTTCATGTTAACTCACAGTGCATTAACTAATTTTAACTACCACAACTTTTGAATTTAGTAATGCATTAGTAAATGTTGAAATGAACATGCATTAATATTAATACATGCTGTAGAAGTATTGTTCATGCTTAGTTCATGTTAACTAAAGTAGTTAACTAATGTTAACTAATGAACCTTGTTGTAAATTGTTACCAATTGAACATATTAAGTTAACTGTAGAATTGCCTAATGCTTAAACATCATAATAGCATTCTCACAATTTACTAAAACTTTTATCAGGCTGTCATCTATTTAACCCAATTATTCACAGGTGCAAAAATGTCAGATGCTGGTTGGGGTGATTGCAAATTTAAACTGAAGATACATACAGAAACCAGGCCAATTAATAAAGTGTACCCTTAAAGGGATAGTTCACCCAAAAATGGAAATCACCCCATGATTTACTCACCCTCAAGCTATCCTGGGTGTATATGACTTTCTTCTTTCAGACATATATAAAAGCTCTGAAGCAAAATAAATTGAAGCTGAAGCAAAATAAATTGAAGCAAAATAAAGTGCATAAATCCATCAAAAAATTGTGCTCCACACAGCTCTGGGGGGTTAATAAAGGCTTCCTGAGGTGAATCAATGCATTTGTGTGAGAAAAATATCTATATTTAAAACTATATAAACCGTAATCTCTAGGTTTTTTTTTTTTTTTTTTTTTTTTTTTTTTTTTTTTTTTTTTTTTGTATTAGAGAATAAAGTTATTATTTATGATCAAATGACCAAAAACACCATAAATTAACTTTACAGTAATTCTGTAGTGCTCTGTGCCATATGACACCATAAGATTAGCCTTTCGAAGCCATATGAGTGAGATTCCTGTGGAAGACTGCAAGATAAAGTGAGATATAAAATTAAAAATATTAACAGTTATGAGACATAAAGTCTTTAATGTGAGATAAATTAGCATTGGGATATATAAAGCCACATTTACAAGAAATAAAGTTGCAATTTATTTATTTTTTCTTACTCTGAGGGGGAAATTGGCCACCGTAGATTTAATAGAAGACTATCAGTAAATGTGAATATAGTGGTGTTTTCACCATGAAGGGTCACTGCATGGGAAACATCAGTGTAAAGATAATTAAAATGTCTCTTGTGTTCAACTGAAAATAAAAAGCATATGGTTCTTGAACGTCATGAATTTTCTAAACTTGCGGTTTAGTGTGTTGATATGAGATACTGTCATAAACTGAACCAAATGAAAAACACCAATGATCACCAAAGAGCAAAGAGGAACAGCAACCACAACAAAAATGTTCTCTGGGGTTCCAATTTTTATTTTTTTTTTTCTTTCTTTTTTTCATAAATTGAATAGCTATTCAGTACAATTTGAAGATCAACACACACACACGCACACACATATACTAGACTAATACATATGACCAAAAATGGTCAAATATGACCATATTTTCCTTTGAAATTAGAAAACATGATATGTGAGTCAAGATCCATATTTCATCACCTTAACAGGAAAAATATCATCCGAGAGGACTTCCTTTTAAATCACAATGAATCTGTTGTGATCTTTCTACTGCGACTGAAGAGACTAATATTTCATCAGTGTATACGATGACCTTTGACGTCATTTTTATGTGGAAACAGTCTGGCTTGAGCCGTGTTTTTGTGGTGAGACTGGTACGGTAACAAAATTCAGAAAATGTCAGAGAATGAGAAAAACAACAAGAGAAGCGATCGCAAAAAGCAATAAAAGTGTGCTGTTTTTCCCTAGCTGTGGGAAAATGATTTTTTAACCAGATATGAATCATCAACATCCCCATCGCTAACACCTTCACCTCAGAAACTTGAATCACACTTTTCACAGAAATAAAGCAACATAAATAAATGGACAGATTTCATAAAAATATGGAAATAATTACAGTTACAGGTGTTGTAAATAATGAAAAGATGGACTAAATTAGATTCTGTCATGGTTTATGTACACTATTTATAGGCAGTGAGAATGACATAGGAGCAGTGACGGCTGTTATTTCTTGTCAATGATTCTGCTGACTGAAAATGGAGGTGAAGATTTCTTAATCCCAACTTTCCTGTTAAGATGCACACAGTTGAAATAAGTCAATGCAAACCAACCATAAAATGATTCCACACATAAACACAAACAAAAATAAACAAACAATTATTAATAAACTCTCTTACTTTATAATTTTGTCTTTCACCGAAGGATCTGTCAAAGAAAATAATAAATAATTAAAACAATTTCCTCACTGTTTACTTGCATTGTTGTATATTAGTTAAAGGACTTTGAGGAATGCCGGTTTGTTGAGGATGCTGCTTACTTTTGCTCTTGCAACATTTGATTTTCTTGATGCAGATCTGCACCAAACAGATAAGCACAAACAATCCCAAGATCCCAAACGCCACGGCTATTCCAATTGACATTGATGTGGAACTATCTGGAAGAAGCCATCACATAATCAGCTCAAAATATATGTATAAACTACAGCACACCATGACATTACAAAGCAACATCACAGCTTAAACCAGCAAAGACCAGCATAAACCAGCAAGATGTGGGAATATATGGAACAAGAGGACCAGCTTAATCCAGCAAATGACCAGCATAAACCAGCAAAAGGACCAGCTTAATCCAGCAAATGACCAGCATAAACCAGCAAAAGACCAGCATAAACCAGTAAGAGGACCATCTTAATCCAGCAAAGGACCAGCATAAACCAGCAAAAGACCAGCATAAACCAGCAAAGGACCAGCATAAACCAGCAAGAGGACCAGCTTAATCCAGCAAATGACCAGCATAAACCAGTAAGAGGACCAGCTTAATCCAGCAAAGGACCAGCATAAACCAGCAAAAGACCAGCATAAACCAGCAAGAGGACCATCTTAATCCAGAAAATGACCAGCATAAACCAGCAAAGGACCAGCATAAACCAGCAAAAGGACCAGCTTAAACCAGCAAAAGAACAGCATAAACCAGCAAAAGGACCATCTTAAACCAGCATCCCAGCATCAAAACATACCTAACCAGCATATGCTGTTTTTTTCAGCAGGGTACTAATCACAACTATTGCTAGTTATGAATGCTAAGTGCTAATTGCTAAAATCTAGCACATTATCTTAGCTGTATACATGTATTATGCAATATTAAAAGTTGAACGAATGCACAAAATACATTGACACAAAACTAACATACTGTCTCTAAACATTTAAAATGTATTAATGTAATAAAATGTATCTCTCTCTCTCTCTCTCTCTCTCTCTCTCTCTCTCTTTTTGACATCTTGTAAAAGGCCCACCCTTTTACATTGGTGCTTCAAATTTTCACCTGGCTATTATGGCTTGTTCTGATTGCTTCTTGAGCTTATTGGCTAGTTTGTTTAGTGATGATGACATTTTTTTTAGTCATGCTAAGACTGAGGCTACATTTCCTTTTTCATTTGGAGACTCTGAGGTGATTTAAGGACAAATGGTTAGACTGCTTTCAGTTGAAGTAAATGTTCTGTTCTGGTAAATGTGAAGGATGCCACAGCATGTCTTCACTCGGTCTTCTTATATACACCTACATTTGTCATCTAGTTTAATGTCACCTGTCTCTTTATGAATCAGATGGAATGAGTTTCTGCATTGTCATTTATTACAGTGGACACTTTGTGGGGGTGGATCGGTTTTAAGTGAACATGCATGTGTTTCGTAATGCCCTCTGCTGTTCAATAGATGAAATGCAGGAGGCTGGTGGGTAACATGGTTGGTGGATATTAGACCACAAGTGCTTTTCTATAGTGGAGAATTTATCTTTAGCATGTCTTTAAAAAATCTGGAACATATATATAATAAGTTCCGTTTCTAGAAATATACATGCATTTTTTTATTTAGTTTATTATTATTATTATTATTATTATTATTATTATTATTATTATTATTATTATTATTATTATTATTATTTATGGTTTAAAGTAAAATTCTGTCAGAAAATCAATAAAAATCATTGCTTAATTTCTTGTTGCTTCAAAATGGTATAAGTTTTTTCAAGCTTTAAATGACACTGAAAAAATGAGCCATGTACTGTATTCTGAAGCAGTAAAGTAGCTTTTTTTGAAGCAAAAGTTAGCTCTCTGTGGCTCCTTCATAGGCAGTGATTTCTGATCCAGTAGCAATGTGTTGATCCAATTCATGAAACCAGTGTGAATGATTCATTCACAAATCTGACTGATCCACTTCTTGAGTTTAACTTGACTCAGTGATCTGGTCCCAATGTTTAACAACTCACTGGAGTGAAAGATTATCAGGGAATAACATTTAAATGTGTTCACAGGACTTGCAATATACCACATGAATTTGTTCTTTTTTGAAGTCTGAAAGCTCCAGTGTCTGTTTGTTGTAATCATATGAAAACAGCAATAATATTATTTAAACTGTGTTTCATGGAAGAATTAAAATGTAAAAAAATATATAAAAATAAAAAATAAAACTTTTCATATTTGGATAAGTTTGCAGTAATGTAAGGTAAATGTTTGTACTGTACGTGTATAAAAGAGATGAGTAGGTCAAATGTAACATGAGTTGAAGGATTAATAAAAACGTATTATCTCTTCATTTAAGAAGACATGACAGTTACCATGTGGGGATTTCCCCTTTTGCATCTGTTTCTCTTTATTTCAAAAAAATGTGGAACTGGTGAAAACAGATCTGCTGCCCTGCACACAAGCAGTTGCAGAGTTCAGAAATAGAGCAGAAAGACAGACAAAGCAGCGCTCACTGCAGAGTCCTCAGAATGTTTTGAACACGGAGATCAAGTCAAATACCACAACCTGTCAAGTGTCCCGCTCGCAGGGATACAGGCCTAAAATATCCTTGAATTACACATTTGCGGTTCTTGCCTAAAATGAGGCCTTTTGAAACTGTGTTTTGGTAGGAGGCATACAAGATCCGCTGATTGATTGATTGATTTAATCTTTTGTTTAATATAATATAATATAATATAATATAATATAACAATGACCCGCTGATTGCTATCCTGCTTATTTAGAATGCTACTTAAATATTTATTAAGAATTGAAATATTAAATTGAGTTAAAAAAAAAAAAATGTTTAATGTGATAATAGTTATTTACAACAAATTTGTATTAAAAATTATTTTAAATTGATGTAATAATGAGACTGGATTAACATGATACACATGCAACTTTTACATTAATATAATATATAGTAAGTAGAGATTCACATCCTATTTTACTATGTGTATAATATAATATAATATAATATAATATAATATAATATAATATAATATAATGCAAATGCTGTAAATTCTGATTATTTCTGACAACTTATGAAGTGCCTATCTTTTGATTGAAATATTTACTCTAACATTCAGATGTGTCCTTCTGTAATTATGTAAGTAGAGATTCACATCCTATTTTACTTTGTGTATAATATAATATAATATAATATAATATAATATAATATAATATAATATAATATAATATAATATAATATAATATAATATAATATAATATAATATAATATAATATAATACAATGCTATAAAATCTGATTATTTCTGACAACTTATGAAGTGCCTATCTTTTGATTGAAACATTTACTCTAACACTCAGATGTGTCCTTCTGTAATTATTCATGTAAGAAGAGATTCACATCCTATTTTATTTGGCTTAGCTGAAATGATTCAACACATCTATGGACAGATTCCAGACTAACTTTGTGTAATATCTCGGTAATGCAGTAATCTGAGCCCATTTTCCTGCATATAAGATTGCAGGATATTAGATGAAAAAAATAAAATAAAAAAACTTCCTTTTCTCTCATTCCACAGAATGTAAGATACACTACAACAAAAAAGATGAAAGGGATATATAAGGGTCAGTTATAAAAAGGCTTGATTCTGAAATGTAAGTTTGATATGATATAATATGATATGATATGATATGATATATGATATAACAATGACCCACTGATTGTTATCCTGCCTATTTACAATGTTACTTAAAATAGATTAAAAATTTAAATTAAATTGAGTTAAATTGAGTTAAAAAAAGTTTAATGTGATAATAGTTACTTAAAAAAATAAAAATAAATCAATAAATAAATCAATTAACACATTTAGACATGAAATATAAAATGATTTGATCAATTATTTTTAACTAATTTAGATTAGATTGTGGTAATAATGAGATTGGATTATCATGATACACATGAAACTTGTACATAATATAATATAATATAATATAATATAATATATAATATAATATAATATAATATAATATAATATAATATAATATAATATAATATAATATAATATAATATAATGCAAATGCAATAAATTCTGATTATTTCTGACAACTAATGAAGTGCCTATCTTTTGATTGAAACATTTACTCTAACACTCAGATGTGTCCTTCTGTAATTATTCATGTAAGTAGAGATTCAAATTCTATTTTATTTGGCTTAGCTGAAACGATTCAACTGATATAGACAGATACTTCATTCCAGACTAACTTTGTGTAATATCCCGGTAATGCAGTAATCTGAGCCCATTTTCCTGCATATGAGATTTCAGGATATTAGTTAAAAAGAGAGAGAAAAAAAAAAAAAAAAAAACTTCCCCTCTCATTCCACAGAATGTAAGATACACTACAATAACCAAAAAAAGATGACAGGGATATATGGACAATGAAGTTGAGAGACAGAGGCAAGGGTTGGTTATAAAGAGGCTTGATTCTGAAATGTATGTTTGTTCTAAAACTGGTTTGCCTCATGAAGACGAAAGAGTGGAAAACAGGATCCATCCAACCCTGCCAGTCTTCATCAACACCATGCCTCATGAAGACGAAAGAGTGGAAAACAGGATCCATCCAACCCTACGTGCGCCAAAAAGCCAAAAATGGCGTACGCCAAAAAATATTCCGATTTATAAAACCGTGCGTACGCACACCTGTAAGCAATGTTCCCTTTATAAATCACAGATCACCCGCAGATGTGCGTACGTGAAACCAGCCTCATATCCCGCCCTGTACACGCCCATTTTTAACCATAAATAGTCAATGCAAATCACCTCATGATTGCCTGATCAGCATGTAAATGAGAGTGGAATCCCATATATACCTGGAAAACTGGCATGCGACCCGCCAATTAATTAATCCAAGAAAGTGAAAAACGTGCATTTCTGTTAGCCTAATTTTAATAATGGCGACAGGTGAGAAAAGAGGAAAAAAACGTAATTTCTCAGATACTGAGATTGAAACACTTGTAGGGGAGGTGGAGGCTCGGAAAACTGTGTTATTTGGTGGCCACAGCAGTGGGGTCACTAATAAAAGAAGCAGTGCGAGTGGCGAAAGTATTGCTTCTGCCGTCAATTGTTGTCAGTGGGACAGAACGGACAGTTGCAGAATTAAAGAAAAAAATGGTCCGACCTGAAGGTATACAACATTTCATTTTTTTTTACCAACATATTACATTTGTGTTTTATTAGGCTATATACCTATATAAATAGCAATATTGATTTTCAAAAAGTTTTATTTAACATGTGCTTACAGTATGCAAAATCTGTGAAATAAAGATTCTCATTCATTCAAGGTGGAGGCAAAAGAGAAAACTGTCCTCCCACCGCCAGAAGCGTGGCTGCAACTGGTGGGGGCCCATGTACAGCTGATCTCACATCAGTGGACAGCAAAATCGCGGCTATAATTGGGGAGGTCATCAGGGACCGTGTGTGGTATTGTGTCGGAAAAGGAGGGAGACACTGACGTGACTGAAACCACAGAGGAGCAAGGTTAAACCGATTTTTAATCATTAACGCTGTACATTTGAGTGTGTGGGGTGATAAATGGATAAATGTTGCCAATTGTTTGTCCTCCAGTCCTTCCGGAGTCTGAAGCTGTAAATGAACAGGAGGTTCAGGGTGAGGGGTTCTCAGATGCAGATGCACAGCGTCCCCGGCTCAAAGCAGTGCCCCTTCTGCGTCTGGCCACGTCCAAAAGTGGTCGGGTTACTCACTGACGCAGGTCCTGCAGGTTACAGCGAGAGACAATAAAACGCTGTCAACGGGGTTTGCAGATGAGCTACGGCAGATGAGAGAAGTGATGCCAAGAAATTGCACAATCATTAAAAGATGCAGTTAAAACATGAACCTTGAGTTTTGTCTTTCTTTACAACACGCCGCATGACATCCTCACGGATTCTTGCACCTCGTTGATATCCCTCTTGTCGGCCAGGGGGCTGTGGCTCGGGGTCGTAATGCTGGGGTAGAGGGAGATCAGGAGGGAGAGGAATACCGTTTCTCAGTGCTATATGTGCAAAAACACCACCCGCCCTGACAATTTTTGTTCTTGCTAACACTTTTGCTGGCTGGTATAAAAGTCTGCCAACCGCAGGCATCCAGAGCAAGCCATCTGCATTTCAGGATGCCGATGGCACGCTCCACAACTGCGCGGGCACGAGAGGTGGACCTCGTGTATAATGAGTTCCTCTGCGCTTCTGCAGGGTTTAAAAATGGGGTGAGGAGCCAGCGTCTCAGGGGGTAGCCACTGTCGCCTGCAGGTTATAATTATATTAAAAACAATTGTTACGGTTTCTACTTTTTAATATTGTTAAACTCACCCAAAAAGCCAGCCATCACGTTTTACTGCGCCGGCATTTAGTCTGTTCCCTACACTTGCTATGTGTCAAGATAAAGGATCATGTGTTGAACCAGGCCAGCGTGCCACAATGTTTTGTGAGGGTCAGGTGGAGTCACATATGATTTGCACATTAATAGAATGCACATGCTACCCCCCCCCCCCCCCTTCTATTAACATAAGCAAATTCATTTTCAGATGGTGCCCTTATAGCAAACTGAGTGCAGCCCAATTGCGCCGAATTTACATTTGGGAAACCATATATTGCTGCAAATTGCGTTTTAATTTCGGGCCTGTTCTCGCACAGTGTAGGGGAACCTGATGTATCGACTAACCCATATTAAGTATACCATTTAAAACGACAGATATTATGGCACTCAGGGACGGCTGTGATATACCAGATCCTATAGGGTGAGATTGATAGATTCCAATAGAATTATTTCATATACAAAAAGGTCTTAGAGACAAATTTGAGGATTACTTATAGTTTTTTTATATTATTTATTACCCCCTGTCCCTGCCAATGTCCCGCTGGGAAACAGCCGGTTGCCAAGAACCCCAGAGTGGTTGAGGACTTGTATTTGGACTGGGATGGCATGGTTCCGGCGTGTTGCCCTACTCTAATACTGACCCAATTCAGCACATAGATCCAAGAGCACAGCTCTAGGGAATCTAAATCGGCTTATTAGCCAGTCCTCATCATGGGCCACGGAAATCATCATGGTCCCTGAAAACTCGTTCTCTCCTTATTCTGCCATTAGCGTAATCCTCCAACAGTTCCAGGAGTGCCATCATGAAGCATTACATACCCGGGTTCACCGGAGAATTTATATGTTTCTAGCAAATAGACTGATCGTTAACACCTTGACAAAATCACTTAATTCATTTGGGGGCGAAAATTTAAGACGAAAAATGTTATAGTGAACACATGCTTCTTGACGGTTTTGTAATGAACACCGTAATAGTTAGGACGCGATGATGAGTAGCGATTGTGCTTCATGACTGTATTTGCAGACTTTGACATTTTATGATATAGGCCTATGTACATTTAAGGAAAATATTTCCTTTTTACACTGTGTTCTGCAGTTCTCTACTAAAGGGGTATTTCATGCTCATTCTGGTAGGGCTATCACATGTATCGCGCCAAATGATCCCTCTTCTGTGTTTCCCGTTTGTGGACAATGTGACTGTCAGGGGCAGCGCTGATTATTATTTTTATTTTACTTTTATACATTTTGCATTACGTTTGGATTTTACTAGATGTATATAGCTAAAACAATCGGCACAAATAACACTGTTTGATTTAATCTTCATGATATGTGGATATAACGTATGATAATGGAGTGAAAATTAATGTCATTCATGCTATCATCGTTCTTCTCACATTTATTTTTCTACAATTCTAACTTCAGTTCCCGACCTCACCATCCGGTGTCGCCAAGATTCCCTTTGTCTCCAGAATGTGCGTACGCACGCTCAAAGTTTGCATTAAAGGTGCGCACATTCTCCCGTCAAGTTTTGTTTTTTTATAGATCACCAACCTTTGCGTGGGAACTGGCGTACGTACGTTTCCAGCCCCGGTTTTGTGCGTACGCACGCTTTATAAATGAGGAGCCACAGATCCTTTTGGAATACAGATCAGAATTTGATTTAAAACAGTAAGGTCTTGTTTAGTTTTTTTATTGGTTGTTTATTTTTATTGTTCTTATTTATTTATGTATTTATTATTATTTTTTTTTTTATTTTTTATTTTTGTTATGATTTTTATTCATTATGTTTTTTATTGTTTGTTATTTTAGTGTTTGTTATTATTTTAGAAGTAGAAATTTTCATTTAATATGTAAATGTGCTGTTTTTGGGAAATGGACTTGTAATTGTTTTGTGGGCTGTGATTAATAGCATCATCATAATAATTAAAGTTAATTAACTTACATTTACTGTAGACGTTGTTGAGTAAGTGCGTGTATTTGTACCAGGAAGGGTGTGAGTAGAGTTTTCCGCTTAGCATAACAGGAAGTTTAAAAATAGAATTTAGCTGAAAACAATCAAGAAATAATTTAAAGTTTTAATACATGACAATGTAAGAAAAGTGCCTTATAACCTTATCTAGTGTTTGTGTAAAGCATTGGTTCCAAAATGTTTGACAATGTAAGAAAAGTGCCTTATAACCTTATCTAGTGTTTGTGTAATATTTCTCTAAATACTCTGGTTTTACTATAAATGATTTGCAACACAATCTATAAAACACCCTTTTTTATTTTTATGTTGCAATATTTTTATGTATTCCATTAATTTTATTTGTATTTTTTTATTATTATTATTATTATTATTATTATTATTATTATTATTATTATTATTATTCTTTATTATTATTATTATTATTATTCTGTATATCAGATATCAGGTTATGGATTTGATTTATTTCTCTAAATCAGCTTGATCTGCTAAATACTAAAACCAATTGCAATCCAATATACAGTGCAGTGTTTTATTTACTTCACTCATTGTTTTAATCTTTAACCAGCACTACTGTAGGGCATCAGATTTCCTATTTTTCATATTTAAGCAGCTAAGCAACATTCTCTCATTGTTTTAATCTTTAACCAGCACTACTGTAGGGCATCAGATTTCCTATTTTTCATATTTAATTTTTTTTGGGGGGGGGAGGGGGCGTTTTTGTCCTTCATTTGTTTTTTCGTGTTCTTTTTGGATTTGAATTTTTGATTTTATTTACTCAATATTAAAATTGGTTTGTGAATTCAAGTGGAATTTTTTGTGTTCTCTTCTCTTACATACACAATAGACGCTTGAGCAAATCTTGCTTGTAACTATACTCTACATCACAATAGTAGCTGAGCAAATTGCTTTGTTACGGTGTCATTGTTAGTAAGTTTTTGTTAAAGGTAAGGAATTGTGGTTGTAATGGCTAGTCAGTATATGTTAAACAAAGGCATTGTCATTGGAATTTATTACATCTGGGGCAGACGCTTTTATGCAAAGCGACTTACAGTGCATTCAGGATATATTTTTTTTTTTACCATGTGTGCTCCCTGGGAATCGAACCCTCAACCTTTTGTGCTGCTAATGCAATGCTCTACCATTGAGCCACAGGAACACAGTATCATGGGGTCATACTCATCAAGGAGAGGTCACACTGACCTGACCCTTAACAGAAACATGATCACTCTCCCACTGAGAACTTTAACAGAGAACCTTTTCTCTACATCTCACTCAAGGTTTAGAGTCCTCTCTCTTTTTAAAGAAAGAAATAAAAGTGATAACAGAGCACCATGGTCAACTGATTATGGATCTGGTTCACTTGATGATATAATGGTTTATTGTGTGTTTGCCTTTGAACTATACCAAAGTTTACTGATTTGACCAGTG
The DNA here is from genome assembly GCF_018340385.1 of Cyprinus carpio. Classification (NCBI taxonomy): domain Eukaryota; kingdom Metazoa; phylum Chordata; class Actinopteri; order Cypriniformes; family Cyprinidae; genus Cyprinus; species Cyprinus carpio. Next base: position 10,645,832 of record NC_056586.1, read on the forward strand.
AGTTTAGAAAATGAGGAGAGCGATTGTTTCTGTTTATAGACTCTGAAGTTGAATTCATGATATTAGTATCGAGTTTCTGGTATTATGAGGTAAAATGTGAATTTGAGGCAAATTCTTAAATCATGTTGAGTAACTTTACTCCTAAAAGGAAATAGTATAAGCCTCAATGTGCTAGTTTGGGCGTCTTATACCAGACCTAACAGGATTGCATTATCATTCATCTGTGAAGAAAATATGAATCAAATTAGTGAAATGAATGAATCTAACTGAATCAAATCAAAGCAAATGGGAACATGACACTTGTCAACTGAATTAAGTGTGAATCTAGATTCACAGTTATTAACTACTCAGGTAGCATTTTCAGTGAAATTAATTAATCTGGTTGAATTTATGAAATTGAAGTAAAGTGAAATAAAATGAGTCAAATCTAATTTAATCAAATCAAATGTGAATATGGCTTCACAGTCATAAATTTTACTGTAAAGTGAAGGAAACATTTTCAGTAGTGAAGTGAGTGAAGTGAAATTAACCAAATTAAATTTGATCAATCCAAATGAAATTTGAACTTAAATCAAAAGAAATGTGATTATGCTTTTACAGTCATGAACTTTACTTTTAGAAATATGTTTTTTCTTCACATCAGAACTAAAGTGAAGAGAACTGAACCAAACTGAATCGGACTGAATCAAATGTGAAAATAATTTCACAGTCATAAACTTTACTCTGACAGGAAGCATTTTCAGTAGTGAAGTGAGTGAAGTGAAATGAACCAAATTCAATCTAATCAATCCAAATTAAATGTGAACTTAAATCAAAAGAAATGTGAATATGTTTTTACAGTCATGAACTTTACTTTTTGATATATGGTTTTTCTTCACATCAGGACTGAACCAAACCAAACTGAATTGGATTGAATCAAATGTGAAAATAATTTCACAGTCATAAACTTTACTCTGATAGGTAGAATTTTCAGAAGTGAAGCAAAATAAATGACCAAGTAAAGTAGTGTTTTCAAAAGCATAACACTGACATGAATAAAAAAATAATTTCTGAATGTAAAGTTAATACTCTTCTTTTTAAAGAAAGAGGTCACAATGATACAACAGCATGAATGATATGTTCAGTTATTTCATTGTGAAAAACCGGGAGATTCCTGATCTACATTAATAACAAATTTTATGAGCTGTCCTCATTAAAAAAGTTGAAATACAGCATAATTACAATGTTACACTACTAGTCATAGCCAGCAAAAACTGTTTGAAAGAAGATCTGGGAAATTGAGAGCCATTTCCTGCTTCAAAAACTGCACACAGCATCCCTGAACCCAGATTAACTTGTAATCCTGCTCAACCACACAAGATTTGGCCCTGTCCCAATGAGGAAGTGAATGCAGCAGGGAGGAGCAATGTATCTAGGTGAGATGGGCGGCGGTATCCTCTTACATAGGTGAGAGTTTTGATCGGGGGCAGAGAAACTCCAAACAAATCTGCACAAGACAGAGGCTGAAAAGGAAAACTTTTTCAAAAGACAGAGTCTTGCAGCGTGGTGAGTTTGAAACAGCATTAGGGCAGATCAGGTAGCAGTAATTGTTAAGTGAAAGACAAGACAAGGAAGAAGTTACAGGAAAAGAAGCATAGGGCATTAAGAAAAGGAAGATTGCAGAAAGAGGTGTCTTCTTCTGGCATAGAAGTGGCTTCTGTGGTTTCTACTGCCCAGTCTGCTGTGGTCTGTACGACTGGCAAATTTCAGGACGGTGTCGAAAGCAGTGATAAAACCATGAGGGTGAGTGTGAACTGATTTTTTTCTAGTCAAAGAAAGTTTTTTTTCTGTGTAGTAATTATAGTAAGGGAGTATTACCACCACTTAAATGATTTTAATAGGTGCAAACTAATGTAGTCAGAACAAAGATAGATCACTAGGTTGTAGGTAAGTGTAGTCTGTGTTGTACAAGTGTACTTTTGGATGCTATAGATCTGTTGAGAATTGTGCGGTTATTGTACATTTGCTATGAACTTGCAGCAATTCGCTTTAATGCTGATAATTCTTTCATCATGTACTCACCTTTATGTCATGCCAAACTCATTTGACCAGCAGATTTATTATCATATGGACAGCAGATTTATTATTAAAAGCAGTTGTTATAAGTGGTGTTACCTGAATTGTTGCGAGTCAAACAACAGCACTGGAATTGACGTGCTGCATCCGTCATGTTGTCATTATCATGTGATGACCTACACTGTCAGCTGCACCGCTTCACAACTTATCTCCTGTGGCCTTATGTGATAGTAAAGATCAGATGTGCACTCCAGAATCTCACCAGAAATAGTAGTAAACTTTTTGCCAGCTGTTTTATGAATTTGGACATACATGTAGTACTTTTTTCACATACTGTTTTCACTTTCTAGGATACTCTGTAGTATTCAGACTACCAGTCTGTGTGTTAGTGATGGGGATTTTTCGGTGACTCTTCTGCAGGTTACATTGTTAGGACAATAGGTGGCAAGTAATTGTCTTAATTTTTCATTCAACAAACGAAACACGTGAAAGTCTTATGAGTCATTGAATTATTCACTTAAGCCATTCATTTAAAAAAAATAAAAATAATAATAATTACTAAGGGGCAAAACAGGTGACTATGAATGAGTTACTGTAATTTACTCAACCTACACTATTTATTCAAAAACACAGAATCATTTAGGAACAAAACACTGCTACTGCGTGTTGGGATTCGGATTTGGCTGCGTTTGCAACTATTTTTTTGGTGGATGAACAATAGACAAAGTGACTGTTTGTCTCTAAAATGTAAGTTACTTGATATTAACTTTGTAACACTTTATTTTAAGGAGCACTATTAACTGGCATGGATATTACTAGCATATTGGCTGTTTATTAGTACTTAAAAAGCACATATTAATGCCTTATTCTGCATGACCATAATTTAGATTTAACAATTTAACAACTACCTTACTAACTATTAATATACTAGCACTAGTAATAGTTAGTTAACCATGAGATTTGGAACTTAAAATATAGTGTGCTAGAAAAAAAAAAAAAAAAAAAAAAAAACCTTAGAAACAGCTCAGCTCAAGATGTTTTTGCATTGGTAAAGGAGGCTTGGATGCATCTTCTGAACTAGTAATAAAATATCCTGAATATGTGGCACAGGAATATACAGCCATATATAGCCATAATTAGTGGATGTGATAGACTATTGTAAACTGAGCTGATTTCTTTTGTGCTTTATGGTGACTCCATGTGAAACATACTTGTTGGTTCAGAAGGCCCTACTTTGCATTTCAGTCATTTGAATAGGTCTGGTTCCTGAATCAAGATGCATGTGAGGTTAGTTTGCCTGAAGTTTTAACTTCACAAACTGAGACGTCAATAACAAATGCTTGGCCGCAGTTTGAAAGGAGCTATTTGGGTTGGCATGTGTAACTAATCTGCTTTGGCATGAAATGGCTTTGATACTTTTCACCTGAGAAATCTACTTTGAGCCTGTCAGGTATAGTATTCTTCTGGTCTCCTCGAAGGGTCTGAAAGTTGATTATATTTTGCTTGAATGTAGAGAAACAACACTTTAAATGGCATGGAGTCAATAATGGCTGGTGTATGACTAGATCTCTTTCACAAAGCATAGTACCAGACCAAGCTGTAAAAAACAGTGTGAGTATATATCCAGGTATACTGGATCGGGCGAACAATGATAAAGGACAAAGCATTTAAGCTATCCATCATTTTCTTGCCTGACATTGTGCTTTTGTGCAGTAGTTTGTTGTAATTTAGAAGTTTCTAGTCAACTGCCACTCTTCCAAAAACAGACATGATCCTATTTTACAGCTTATACATCTTTTCTCTTTTGTTCTGTCTGATTTTAAATACTTTGTTGTTAGTTAACATTGTTAATGAGCTCTGCTGCTACAATGCTGTATTTTATTATTATTATTATTATTTATTTATTTATTTTATATTGAGAAACCAATGCATACTAGATAATTTTCTATGCTAATACAACAAATTACTATAAAAAGGGATCACATTACATTTCAATGTGTGATAATATTGCAAATAGTTTATTTATGATGATTACTGCTCCCTTCGACTGGGATATTTGACCTATGGTGGATGGTAAGTGTGTTAATATAATTCTATAACCAATTAAGGGTGGATTTAGATGTATTAATTAAAATAAATGCATTACGGCACAGGAAACTGTGAACACTACCAATTTTTATGTTTGTGGAGTTGTAAGACCCAAAATGACAACTGTCACAAAACAGATGCCATGCAACAAAACAATAAACTTTCTAATCTGAAGAAAATATCTAAAAAAAAAAAAAAAAAAAAAAAAAACATTTGCTCAACTGTCCCACCACCCATCCTTAAAGGGATACTCCACCCCAAAATGAAAATGTTATCATTAATCACTCACCCCCATGTCGTTCCAAACCCGTAAAAGATTTGTTTGTCTTTGGAACACAATTTAAGATATTTTGGATGAAAACCTGGAGGCCTGTGAGTATCCCTTTATGCCCCTTCCTTCTCTCCTGGCCATACGGCCCTGTTCACTGAAAGCTGACTTAGAGGTGTCAAGAACTCAAGTTACTATACTTACATATTGTGGTTATTATATCTTAAGAATGGTCTTAATTTCACAGCACTCACTTATATTATGAGAAAGATTGAAAACCCTTTGAAGTATTCTGTTCTGCTGTCAGAGGTGTGTCTCCCTCAGGGTCTGTGAGAATATTTTTTTTACCTGACATATAAAATGTTATATTTGATTTATTCTGATATCTTCTGAAATCATTATTACTAGTAGATTAATTGGAGTCTGGTATTACCGCAAATCTGCGTCCAGGATAGGTCAAACTGAAGGCCCAGTGTTTACAACTTGCAACTTTTTATTGTTCAGTGGAGCATGTGGCACATCATGTGGGACTTCCTGATTTCTGTCTATCACTGACTTAGCAAGTTGCAGCTGCATGACTAAGGAAACTACACTTTGTGGAGTGAGCATGTGGCTACCGACTTAAAGGTATTAGATCACTCTGAATCCTCTGACTAAATATAGAACCGGCGAGTTTTGGTCCCTAATTAAAAGTATGGAATGTCCAGAATAATCAAATATCTAAATTAAGATAATTCACTAATTTCATAATTGGAAATACAGCTTAAGTTTAATGATCACTTAAAACTGGAGCCATGCTTAAACATGGAGTTAGACTAAAATTGAATCTAAATTCTGATAAATTTAGTGAACTTTGCAGAAGCGCAAGTTAAACACCTACACACATTTTACCTTCACCCGTGCCATTGGATTCTGTCATTGGGCCAACTGGGCGGACCTTACAAAGTGTCCTGAGTATATTGTTTGAAAATGCTTTGTGGGGAAAAAGCAATTATCAAATCTCTTTTGATTTTAGAAGACAAATGTATGTTTAAGGTGTGCCATCTCATTGTGGTTGCTAAATTAAGAAGAAGAGAAAAGAACACGCCCCAAAACTAAGTCGGTATTGAAAACAATGTGGATGCTGCATTATGAATGCTTTGCGTCAATACAACTTCCATCATGTAAGAAGTCAGCCATACAGCTTTAACGCATGCACATATACAAGCACCAGAAATTCAGAACCTATCACACCCCATTCTTGACCTCAGTTCATACAGCTTATGAGTGAAACTGACCTGTGGGTTATCAGTTTGTGACTCCCAATGACATTGTTTAGAGGCTCATTAGAAAGGCATGAGTGCCATAAGTTATAGGCTGCTATTAAGATAAACTGTACTTTAGATAATTTTAATAATCTGAATCATACAGTTTCTGTTAAACTGCTATTGTTTCCAACATTAAAATTGTTAAAATGTCATTTTGAAAAAGCTCTTTGAAGATCTGTCTATTATTTCTCTCTAGATAAAATTTAACAAGGGAATTCTGTTGTTGTCAAAACTATGGAGAAGACAGCTTTTTTGGTTTATTTTCAAATATTGTATCACAAATAAGATAAATGAGACCCAATTTAATATTTGAAATACATATCTATATACTTACATCGTGGTTTCTTATTATGCTGAAGTTCCGTAGTGACTCATTTGTTCTTTGAGTTTACTCTCTGTGTCTCTCTCTCTCTCTCTTTCTCTCTCTCTCTCTGTGTGTGTGTGTGTGTGGTGTGTATATATATATATATATATATATGTATATATATATATATATATATATATATATATATATATATGATACAATTGAAATTAAAAAAAGAAGAGTAATGACCAAAATAACCATCCCAGTTCAAAAGGTGTAAAATTGAAAGAGATGTGAAAGCTCATTGGATTATTTAACCGAGAGTATATATTAAATCCCCATAATATCCCCAGCTAGAAGTAAACAAATTTGAAATTTTTCATGAATTTAAGAAATTTCAAAGTCCAGGTTTCAGTGAAAAACATTCTATCTTCATGCTGCTGCTTAACCTCAAAAGTGTAATAAATGCAGCTACTGTTTATTTCTTGCTGCAGGTAAACTGCGGCCTACATGTTTAGGCTGAGTAGGATGGTTTACAAGGAAGAGTGTGAGATTTCAAGAAATAACTTAAAAAAAAAGAAAAGAACTTAAAAAAAAAATCCCTTGTGACACATTGAAAGTGATACAGAAAACTGCACGCTTCAAGCATATGTGTATGAAAGAAATAACAAAATAACCTCTCACTTTCTCTTTCCTCTTCTCTCTTCCTCATTCTCATTCTCAGACTAAAGTTCAGGTTCCTGAAGAGAACACCAGACCCTTAAACCCACCACCACAACAAGGTACAGTATCTGGGGTAGCTGGTCTAATGTCTAATATCTCCTTTATCAGGAGATGTCTAATTTATGTCTAATTTATCAGTCCAGTATACCCTCTGTTGTAATGTGCATGATTCAAGTGGGTGTTTTACCAGAAATAAACCACATTGCATTGATTTCAACTTCATTTTCATATTCTCCTTCAGCGCCTCAGCCCGGAAAACACAGAAAACCCATGACTCCTCCAAAGACTCAGAAAGTGAAAAGGCCAAACAAAAAAAAGATCATCATTACTGTCCTGATAGTGGTGGTCGTACTGGCCATTGTGGCTGTGGCTGCGTTCTTCAGTAAGTTCTAGGTCATTTTAACCCCATCTGGATTTCATTTGAATGCACATGATTATGATAATGATGGAGGCCGAGGCTAGTTGTCTTGCTTTCACTCCGGTGAATATTTCTAAGGGAAGGTTTATGTTTAAACGCAATCTAAAGTCTTGGCTACTTAAGTTATTGGATATTTTCACTGATAAAATTAACTGAACAAACATGTAGTGTTGTCAGACTATGTGTCATTGAATGGTCTATTTATCACAATTTAAACAGTAAAACACTTGCACAATTTTTGTAGCAGCAAAAATACAAACACTGTCATGCATAAAAATTGAATGGTAGACTTTAAATAAATTGTACAATTCATAACAAAGCTCCGATATAAATTTATAAAATTAAAAGCATGAAAACTGTAATGCATAGTACTGTATAAATGTATAAAATTCCAATTTTTATTATTAAAATATGAATAATATTTAAAATATTCATGTAAATTTCAGTTGATACGTTGTACAAATTTACATTATTTAAAGTGTGAAAACTGTAATATATCACATAATTTTATAACAATCCAAGCATGAAAATGGTAATGAATTCATCATATGACTTGTAGAAATTTAAAACATCTAAAAACTGCAATACATTGTAAAAATGTATACAATTTTAAACATGGAAACTGTAATAAATAGCAAAATTAATTAGAAAAAAGGTAACATGTAAATATATAACATTAAAAATAATTAATGCATTTCATAAATAAATGTTTTTAATTAATTTAATTAATTAAAAATGTGTTACATTGCATACATTTATAGCATTTAAACCATGCAAAGAAAAAAAAAGAACAAAAAAAAAAACCTTTTCTGAGAACACCTGAGATGCAGGAGTCCTTTAATGTTTGTTTTTAACGTGGGTCGGGGAATTTGACCTGCTGTTTTCTGTTTATAACTTTTCACACATTCACTTTTTACAATAACAATGAGTCACAAATTGACAAGTCTGAACTACTCATTATTTTTCATCAGTAATTTAGTCATAAACAGACTGATTCATTTAACCTCAATGATGATAGATTTAGTAACAAGTGCTGTTGTTACTCCTCTTCATGACAGTCAAGCAGTTGATCGAGAGCAAGTATTATTTTTGCTCCAAGTCGGTGAAGTTCATTCCGCTAGAAAAGGCCTGTGATGGGAAGGAGGACTGCAGTGGAGCGGAGGACGAGTCAATCTGCGTCACAAAGTTTGGAGCCAACTCCACCTTCCCCTGTAAGACACACACACACACACACACACACACACACACACACACACACACACACACACACACACCTGCTCAAAGACATGTGTGCAGACAGCACTGCTAGAACCTGTGTGTCCTGTTTCAGGAAAAACAAAACAAATCCCCCAACCTTACCCTCTGATTTTTTTGTTTTGTTTCTGTCTCCACAGTACGGCTGATCTCAACCCGTAATGTGCTGCAGATATTCAGGCCTGATGAGAATAAATGGAAAAGTGTATGTGCAGACAGCTTCACCCAACAACATGCTGAAACTGCATGCCAACAGCTGGGTCACTCAGAGTGAGTTTTGGCCCACAAATCATAGTGTCATCATTGCACACTTAACAACTTCCTGTTTCAACAGGACATACATCAATGAAAGTTTGCAAAACTATTTGATTTAGAAAATGAAATTAGAGTAACAAGCCTTGGATTTCTGTTATTTTGATTTAGGTTTTATCAATTTTTAGAAGGAAAAAAAATTACAATATTTTAGTAGTCTTTATTTTAATTTAAGTTGATGTTTTAGTAATGTTTTTGTTTATTTTTTATTGTCTATGTAGTTATTATTATTATTTTTTATTTCAGTTTAAGTTTATGTTAGTATGTCATGTTAAACTAAATAAAAATGAGAAATGCCTTTGCAACTAGCTGTTAAAGTTTATTTCTGTTAAAGTTTATTTTTAATTCACAATTTATTTTCTTTTTTTTTTTCTTTTTTTTTGAGGTTCCAGTTTCAGTTAACTACTGTATAATAACCCTGTTTGGATTCATAACTTCTGTAAACATTTTAGACTGCTAAATAAATGTAAGAATCCAGCTCATCATTTGATCTCAATTTCATTGTCTTGCATTTTTTCTGTTTTTAGTAAACCCACTTTCAGCACAGTTCAGGTGGGTATTTTGCCATCTGATCTGAAGATGTCTTTCTGTATGGTGGGCTCATCTAAACCCCAAACCTTCCAGCTGACCGTATCAGATCTGTGAGTATATTATACACTGTACCTTTGTACATACAGTGGCCGTGAAAGCTAAACAATTCAGAAAAAGAACATTTTTAAATGATAAAACAGTATGTTGTTTACAAATTAGACAAAAATATTTGGCATTTTTCTGGTTGTCAAATATTAATTATGAATTAAGTTTGCAAATATTTTTGGGGGGTTGCTTTAGCCATTATTAGTTTTGGTTTTAAGCATTCTCACATTCTCTTATGTTTTCTCTCTCTTTCTCAGTAAGTTATGCAGTCAGGGAGCAGTCGTCACGTTAACATGCTCAGGTAACTACGCAGTCCTTATTCAACAGCCAATTAGGGCATTAGTCAATAATAAAACAAATGGATAATTACAACAAGCACAACATCAAATGTGTTCAGTGACACAGTCAGTCATCTGGACTGAGCAATTTAACATGTTTTAAAGAAATAGAATAAGGAGAAAACTGCGGACATGTAGTTTCACATTTGGTTAAACCCTTCCTTTAATGTTTTGGTTTGAGATACTGTGTCAGGGTTGACATATATTTATATATTTATGACATATATTTGTATTATCCAATTTTGTTAGAACATACAACATTTGTATTATATATTATTTTCTTATGATGACAGATACATTTAGTGATTTATGGTTTGATTTATTGTTGGCTCTTTTATTTTGTAGCAGGGTGTGGGTTGTCCAGAAACCAGGACCGGATTGTAGGCGGACAGGATGCTATCATTGAGAACTGGCCGTGGCAGGTCAGCCTGCAGAGCGTCGGCCAGCACACCTGTGGAGGGTCACTGGTGTCTCCAAACTGGGTCGTGACTGCGGCCCACTGCTTCAACGGGTGCGTGTGTAAAACCACACACCACACATTTCATTCCAACTGTGGTCCACAAATCTATTCATTGATTTAATTCAAAATATTTATATTTAAAAAATATTTAATTTATTGTTATTGTAACATTAACTACCTTAATAATAGTAATAATAATAATAATAATAATAATAATAATTTGTATGATTATTATTATTATTATTATTAACTAATTATAATGAAATGAACAGGTTTATTTAATATTACTTAATATACTAAGTAACAACAACAACAAAAACAATGTAATAAGTACAACAAATGAAACTAATGAAGGTATAAATTAGTCATACTATATATATATATATATATATATATATATATATATATATATATATATATATATATATATATATATATATATAATTTATTTTGTGTGTGTGTGTGTGTTGTGTTTATATTAGCTCAATGTAAAAATGCTTTATTTTTATAGTTTATTTTATTTTTTATTTTTTATTTGGTACACTGAAACAATTGTAACCTAAAAACAGTAACATCTACATTGCCAGTATTAGGCAATAATGTTGAATCAACCTAAATAAATTAATTTAACCACAAAAGTACATCATATGGGTTAAAACAGATAGAAATAGCTCTAGGAATCACAGGTTGCCACTTTTTGCAGTGTATTTACATTCGTAGCTCATGAGCACCTTGCAGTTCCATTAAAACCTGGTTCATCAACATTGTACATCTATATCATTTGTATAGCCTACATTCAGTTAGTTAACACAACCAATGATGTGCTGTTTTGAAACCTGCAAACAGTCAAGAGTATCTGTTACATTTGGAAAACATGAGTCATGGAAGTAAACATGTTTTTATCATAAACTTCAAAGATTTGTTCATAAACACCATTCATTTCTAAAAATCATTCATGGCCCTAACAAGTTCACCCGGTTTGAAAACTGTATGCTGTACGTCATTCATCATTCACTCAACAAAAAAAAGAAGAAGTCAGTACTGGATTGTTCGCATCTTACCTGACGCATACATTTAAACTTTGTATATATAACTAATACATGGTGTTTGTTGAATGACTAATGCTTTTAAGGTCACATTGCTCTTCTTTTCTTCAGGGAGGGTAAGAAGGCTCTGATAAGATGGAAGGTGGTCTCTGGAAACACGTATCTGGGCTCTGCTGGAGCTTCTTCTGTGGACAAGGTCATCGTTCACAGAGAATACAGTCAAGGACGCAACGACTACGACATTGCCATGATACGACTCCAGTCTCCCATCACTGTGGGAGGTACATCAGCACACTCAACACTCACTGTTTGAAACACAAATCTATTCAAGATGTGTAGATATGTTCAGAATCAAAAGTTTGAGTTACTTTCTTTTAAACTCGACACTGCAGCATTCAGTTTAAAATGCATTCTTATCAGTCTTTTTAGAAGTGCTGAAGACATGTACATGTACAGTACATAAGAGAAGGTTTTCATTATTATTATATTTCTTCTTCTTCTTCTTCTTCTTCTTCTTCTTCTTCTTCTTCTTCTTCTTCTTCTTCTTCTTCTTCTTTTAGTTTTAGTAGTATTAGCACAACAACCACAACAATAATAACAACAACAACAATAATAATTATTATTATTATTATTATTATTATTTCATATTATAATTATGCTAATCATATAATTATATGTATGAATAGCATAAGTACTAAATTATTGTTTTTTTTTTTTTTTATTATTAAAATTTTTAAAATTTTTTTTTTATTAAGAATTATTTTATTATTAAGGTAAGCACAACTAATTAAACTAATGAAGTCCAAATAATTTATATTTAATGTAATTATATATTTTAATACATAATATAGAATTGAATTATGTAATTATACTATATTATAATTTCAAAAAATATTTGAATATTTAAACAGTTAAGTAATATAAAATATATATTTAATTAATTACATCTTTTTGTATGTTGTATGGTAAAAAGTTACATATTAAGTAAATATCTACAATAGTAAATAGCAACATAATTAATATTAAACATATCTTGCGCTGAAATTTGAGTTCACAGTATTAATGTTAAAATGCATTTAGTTTCTTAAGAAAACAGAACAATATGTTCAGAACAATAATACTTTGATATCAATTTTTATACAGTATATTATAATGTTGTGATAAATCCACTTATTTATTTTTAATTGATCAAATATAATCACTTAGTTTAGATTAAATGTGTCAGCTATAATTTTAACATCAGTACATCCCTTCAATCCTTCAATCCTTCAAGGTCAATGTTTTGTGTTATTTTTGATAATGCAAAATGGTAATTTTTTTTTTTTTTTTTCCAGAGTCTCGCAGGCCAGTATGTCTGCCACCTCAAGATCTTGGCCTCAAAAATGGAGACAACTTAGTTGTGAGCGGCTGGGGTCATACGACAGAAAAAGGTTCCTGGTTTTTTTCCTCTCTAGCAGAATCCTTATTGTTCAAATTCAGTATCCATCAAACAACTCTAATACCTCAAACTTTAACATTATCTGGGTGTTTTCCTGCAGGGAATTTGTCTCCGAAATTACAAAAGGCTCAGATCCCTCTGATAGGCAGAGCCCAGTGCTTAAGTTCGTACGGCTCTTCTGTCACTCCCAGGATGATCTGTGCTGGTTATCTGACAGGAAAAGTGGACGCGTGCCAGGTAAGTCTTATGATTTTTTGTGTGTGCCATTAGTTAAAACGAGTATGATTTATTAGAATAACCGTTTGTATTGTTTCTCTCTATAAGGGTGATAGCGGCGGTCCTTTGGTGTATTCATCTGGCCGCTGGATGTTGGTGGGTGTTGTGAGCTGGGGTGTAGGTTGTGCCAGAGAAAATAGTCCTGGTGTTTACACCAACATGGACCAGATGCTCGACTGGGTCCATTCGGTCATGCAGGTATGAGCAATTGTGACTTTTTTTCTCAGAATTGCTAGTTTATAGTTTGCAATATTAAGTTTATTTCTTGCAATTCAGACATTTTTCTCCGAACTGACAGTAAAAAAATAAAAATAAATAAAATATATATATATATATATATATATATATATATATATATATATATATATATATATATCTACAGTACAGACCAAAAGTTTGGAAACATTACTATTTTTAATGTTTTTGAAAGAAGTTCTGCTCATCAAGCCTGCATTTATTTGATCAAAAATACAGAAAAAAAAATTTAATATTGTGATATATTATTACAATTGAAAATAATTATTTTTAAATTTATTATACTTTAAATTATCATTTATTTCTCTGATGCAAAGCTGAATTTTTAGGATCATTATCACATGATCCTTTAGAAATCATTCTAATATGATGATTCATTATCAAAGTTGGAAACAGTTCTGCTGCTTAATATTTTTTCAGAACATGTGATACTTTTTTAGGACACTTTGATGAATAAAAAGTAAAAAAAAAAAAGAAAATAAAAAAAGAAGCTATGTTTTTAAAATATAAATATTTTGTAATAACAATATACACTACTGGTCAGTAATTTCGGGTCAGTATTTTTTTTTCTTTCTTTTTTTAAATAAAATCAATACTTTTATTCAGCAAGGATGTGTTAAATTGATAAAAAGTGATAGTAAAGAAAATATATTATTAGAATATATATTATTAGAATTTTTCTTTTATTTTGAATAAATGCAGTTCTTTTTAACCTTTTATTCATCAAATATTAGACAGCAGAACTGTTTCCAACACTCATAATAAATCAGAATATTAGAATGATTTCTAAATGATCATGTGATAGACTGGATGAGTGACACTGAATGGAGTAATGATGCTGAAAATTCAGCTTTGCATCGCAGGGAATAATTATTTTTTTTTTTTTAAATATATTCAAATAGAAATCTATTATTTTAAGTTGTAATAATATTTCACAATATTACTGTTTTTTCTGTATTTTTGATCAAATAAATGCAGGCTTGATGAGCAGAAGAAACTTCTTTCAAAAACATTAAAAATAGTAATGTTTCCAAACTTTTGGTCTGTCTGCAGGCTTGATGATATGTATATATTTATTTATATATATTTTTGTCTGTACTGTATATATATATATAATGTTACAATTATTCTTTTTTTATATGCTGTGGTGGAAACTGGCTTCTGTAACTATGCGTAGTATAAATAAAATAAGAATAGCAAATCCTCTTCCATACTGTTTTTCAAATTCTATGAATTCGGACATATTGCTCTTTTTTCATGTAATGTTTAGTATGGAAGTAGGCGTTTTCGGTCAGAGCATGTGTCTGTGTACACCTATTAAAAGTAGAAGAGTGGAATACTCATGGTTGTTTGTTGTCTTCAGGAGTACCAGTGAGTCTAGGATGGAGAGAAAAACCAAAAAACCTCAGCACAGATTCACAAAGATCTTCAGTTCTCAAAAAGAAGATATCCTATTGAAGATTTACTGATTTACATAAATTTGTGGAGAAATCGCTGTGGGAGTTTTACTCAGGGTCTTAAAATGCCATGAGAAAGATTTTGCACACTAAAATATATCATGTATGTATATAATGAGAACACCTATGCTATCTTTTGTGGATCTACTACTTTTTTGGGACATAGCAATGCAATCTTTAAATAACAGTTTTGTCATTATTTACTCATTCTCATTGCTCCGAAGCAGAATGACTTTCTTTACTTTGTGGAAAACAAAATAATATGTTTAGAAGTATGTTCATGCTGCTCTCCTCCAAAGAGCAAAAACGGATTACTTTAATTACTATGGTGCCTTTAAAACACTTAACAAGTCATACACATAATATTAAATTTAGAATGACATGTTATGCCATCAGTTATAGAGGCCAAATCTTTTTTAAACAGACTGGGATTAAGAGCTCAAAATCAGAGTGACACCTGTATTTAACAGCCGTGTGTGTGTGTGTGTAATTTATTTATATTTTTTTGTTTGTTATTTATTTGTTTGTGAGTGAGTTTCATTAATAATGTGGTTGTTGTTGTTTTTTGTTGAGAAATATTTTTTATGCTGAAAAAGCAACATACGTCATTCAACCATTTATTTTTTTATTTTTTTTTATTTATTATATATATTTTTTTTTTTTTTTGAATGTCTTTCAACTTGTTTAACTTATGAATGCTGGTTTTAAACGTAGGGAAAATTCATGTAATTAGGGGCTTTGTTGAAAAAAGTCCAAAAAGTCATGCATTTTTATCTGAATTCACCCTACTTCTGAAAGTAAAGGATATTTCTTTGTAAATGTAAATATTGTACATATTTGTGTTTGTCATGTCAAATTCATTATAATAAAGTGAAGAGTGGTAAACAACAAGTTCCGTCAATGACTCCACCACCAGGCAAACAAACAAACACAACTGGTAATATTTTTTGCAAACCTTTATTTCGCATAGTTATATATTCATAATTTTTTTAAGTTTATTCTTTACGATCCAGAGAAATCTACTGAGGTGCATAGTTATGATAAGGGAATATGCCAGATGTTGGTACAAAGGGAAGTTTCGAGACAAAAGCTGTACATACATGTTCTTTTTTTTTTTCTGAGTAGGCTACATGAAGTGTGTCTGTAAGCGTTTAAAGTGCTCAGTCAGAGCCAGTAATCACAAAACTAGTATTCAAATGTTATCCATTCAGACCTTGTTGCCTATTATTTGACTGGTTCCCTTATGAACGTACAGAAGAGGGAGTTCAAATGAAAGGACTGTTCTCCTGGGTGCACTGATGGGTGGTACAGCAGGGCTTGTGTTTAAGAAGCTTTGATAGTTGTATATTTAGGCTGTTGTCTTGGTTTACGTATAGGAATAAAATATCTTAAATTTGTCTAGACTATGTGGTGCACAAAGAACACTCGTGCACTCCCGTAAAAGCTCTACATGTGTCCTTATACAATGGCTAGGTTTGGATTAGCATGCTTGTATAACACTAGTATTATTTTTGCAGTATGCAATATGTGATTTTCAACATGTATGGAATCCCTGCTTCATTTAACATTTGCTCACATGTTCAATATACAGCATGTGTAGTTATTGTTAAAAATTAACAATAATTTTGTTTTATTACTATTAAAAATGTAAAAATGAATAATGTTGCTTTAGCAGCTAACTGGATTAAATTAAAGCTGAAGTACTAAAGTTACTCAAATTGAACAAATCAAATATAAATAAAAAATAATAAATGAAAGCTAAATGCAATTATTTAAAACAACATCTCCTACAAACAATAAAAATGACAAAAACTTTCCATTTACAGTCTGATTTATTTTCCTAGAATTATTTCTGTTAGCTTTTACACAATTAAATATATATCTGTTTAATATCTGTTTTTACTGGATTTCCAATTATTAAATCTAAAACTATTTTTAAAATACAGATAGTATTCAATGTATACTGCGCAGTATGCAGTAAGCAGTATACTAATTTGCCTTTCCAAACATAGCCAGTGCTTATGGAAATCTTGATCATTTAAAAAGGTTGGAAGTCTTAAATCCACTAGAGGGAGACAGTGTGTCTTGGAATGTGTTGGAGCACATTGCAGTCTTCACACTCTCTTGGCTTGGCAGTGAGAGTGAGTCACCCAGGCAGTGAAATCCAGTTTTTTGATATCTATTATTTTGTAACTCTACTTTACAAAAGGTCAATCTTTACCTGAATGGGATCAGATTGGAGTGAGACAAACTCTCCAATGAATATAGCACAATCATTTTAAAAGAGTGCAGGGTGTTTTTGGACAGCCCACGTAAGTACAGTAGAACAAATTCCCACTGCAAAATAAAGATGAACAATTGTGCATATAAAGGACATTTTATATTCCATATCTCATATTTTGTTTATATCAAGATCAAGCAGCCTGCCTGAAAATGCAGCTGTACATATTTACCATAAATTAGTAGCTGTAACATGTGACATGCATTGAAGTACGCTGAATGTATGTTGGCCTATTTGTTTAGTTTCCCTGCTATAACCCTTCAGATCCAGAGAGAAACACAGCCTGACGTGTGCAGATGCATGGCTCAGTGCTGCACTCTTAGGATGCGGTTTGCACTGCAACACTGCAGCTATGCAGTCTTGTTTCAGCGCAGCTGCTCTCCTTTCCAGACATTACTAACAAGCCCAGAGTTGGTTGATCTGAGCCAAGCATTCCAGCAGACATAAGCAACCAGACCAAGATATCTATGTGTCTAGAGGTACACGTTATACCAGTAGTTCTCAACTGGCTGCCAACCAAAAATTGATTGGAGGTCAGTTTTTACAGCACAAATGGAATGAAAAATACTGCTAAATGCATTATTCTAGCAAAATAGGCAAATAATCATGCAAAGAATTCTTTGGTATTTCGGCAAATCTTTACCTGCCACTTGGTAGAAGCAAGTCAAATTAGACAGACTCCATCATGGACAGGTTATATGACCTCCAAAACCATGAACAGAACTACATTAAATACTATATTTGGAGTTTCCAGTTTAAGAAATTCCAATGCTTGATTTTGAAGACATTATGGTTTACTTTTGTACGACAAGCTTTATTTATTATGCCACTTGATGTCCAATGCAAAGCAAAACCAGATGAGAACCACCACACTACTTCATTATCATTAAACATCTGATTAAAAATATTAATAATTAAAAAAAAAAAAAAGTTACAAAAAATAAGAAGAACAGGAATTGGATTAACACAACAGCTAAACATAGCAACAACAAAAAAATAAAAATAAAAAAAGAAGCTCTAATAAAAGTTCAAGTTGCCCATTTGCATACAACAGGTCATTCCCGAGAGCCTAGGCGGTCATGTATTTTATTATTATTATTTTTTTTTTTACATTTTCCTTTCTTTTTTTTATTACAGTATTGCTGATCTACGTAATCTCCTTGTTTATGTGACCGTTTAATCATAAATACACCAGCTGCAAATGACAAAAGGCAACAAGCTGTAAGAAGCATAACATGTTAAAACATTCTGCCAAAAATGAATCAAAGAGGCCATGTGAACAGCTCGAAAACAGTGAGGACACTCAACACTAACCACATTACTGTACAGTGCATCTGACAGACAGAGCGGCACCAAACCCTTTCTCCAAAGCACGGCTGATTTTAACACACGTCTATGGGCGCGGTTTAAAGGAATTAAAGTCTTCAATAATAAGGATTTCGCACTGCTCTGTCAAAAGCATCCCAAACAGTTGAGATTGCCAAAGCCCCTGATTTCTAAAAGAGAGTCAAGTGATTTGGAAGACTGCTAATATGTGCACATATAAGAGATCTAGCCATTCAAAGAGACAGATGATTCCTGTTCCTCTATTCTTAATATCACCACTGCAGCTGTTCAACTACATATTCAAATATCCTGCCATAAATTCTACATCGTTCATACTTTTCTTTACATATACAATGAGCATTCAAAACACTGTCACGTATCTCTTTATGTATAAAGTGCCCAGAAATGACCCTTCTGAACTCTGCCATAACTACAACCACTGGTACATTCATATTTGGGTTATGGCGGAAGACTAGCGAGGGTTTCATTGCATTTTTTTTATTAATTAATTTATTTGTATTTTTTTTGCGGCATAATCGCAAAGTGACATTCATCGCATGTTATGAATTTTTCAATGCATTTATACTTAAACCAGATAGTTCTAGTTCCAGAACATTTAACAAACCCCACAGGTATTTTCTGCCATTCGTGATTTTTCTTGAATTCGTATCAAGATCATCTATGAGAAGATTTGAGAGGTTTATGCTAATGCTAGTTACATGTGAACTGTAATTAGCCATTGAGAGGCATGTGAGGTATCACAATTCATTATATTTTATCACAGAAGACTTGTGTATTTCTACAATGATATGAAAACAGAAGTATTAGCATAGCATCTGTGAGGATTGGTGAAGTTTAGGGCACATACTGTAAGTTGCTGGCTCGCTAGTTCAGATGCCAAAATTCAAAATTAGCAGTTAGCAACAATGGCCGTATTGTGTCCTGTGAAGTGTGGATGTCATGATAAGCTTTACCAGTTAACTACAGTGGCCCTTCATGCCTGTATGTCGGATACGTACAAGATGAACTAGTGAGGATAACATTGTTTACAATGAGCACAGATTGATCAGTCATGTGAGAATAGACAGGAGAATACAATTCGGAGAAATTGATACATAGTACACTAGATGTACTGTATAAAATCGTTCACATGCATTAGGAAAAGTTATTGGTTATTTTGTTGAAAGCAGCATCAAAAGATCATTCATTTTCTACAGGGAGTTGGTTTCTGGGGATTGTCTTTATATTTTAATGTGTTTATTTTCTAGGGATTTTAATGTATTTATTTATTGTGGAGCTTGAAGCGTTTACAGGCACCTGTGTTTTATCTAAAGCAGAAAAAAATATCTGAATAGTAAATAAATATAATAAACCATGCTGGGCTGGATGCTGGATATACACCCCTTATCTGATTTTTATTTTTTTGTAATTTTTAATTTGTAATTTTTTTTTTTTTTTAGACAGCTTTTAGGCATGAAAAATACTCTACACAACCTAATTTTCAAACTTGAAATGTGTCGTCCATAATGTACTGCAGGTTTGTGTTGTATTATCAGCATTGCCACAAGAGGTGCTATTGCATCAAGTGTGATTCTGGCCTTCAAGTGCATCTGCATCCTGCTCTTTATGACCTCAATATCCCTTGTAAAATTAGTGGGAGTGGTTAATAATCAGACTCAGTTAGCTGCTTGAATTGGTGGTAAACATATTCCAATTTAAAGAGGCACCCATGGTGTGTATATGTAAATTATTTAATATTTTCCCAGAAAGGTGTTTCTGAGTTAGTTTTGCTACTGAGATTCCACCTCAGGATATTTTGGAATGCAGTTTGAAGATGTGTTTCGTTATGTGGGTCTTGTGCTGTTGAGGATATGGCAGTTCGTGAAGAAGGCAGTGTGTGTGTGTGCTGTGTCTCACAGACAAGAACAAAATGCAAGCACACCGAAGCATCTCCTATCATCTGCTATCTGAATATTTGTATGCCGCTTCAGTCCAGTGTGTGTGATCCAGCCTGCAGCACTTTGTATTTTTCATTAAGCACAATCTAAAATATATATTTCCACATAGCATTTTTTTTCTCATGAGATAAAGAGAATAAAACTGTCCATTATTATGACTTTCTTTCATTCTGTTAATGATTCTGTTATGCATGTACTGTATACATATGCTCATATATATACACACACATGCTCTTTTCATGCTTTTGGTGTCGGTTTGCTGTCTGCTTTGGATCCCGGGAGACCATTTTCTGTATTGTCATTCCCTGAAGAGCTCACAAGGCACTCTTTACTATAAGAAAGAGGAAAAATGACAAACATTGTAGGATCAATGACAAATATGAGTGTGGTTGCAAATTTGTCACTTGATTTGCTGAGCTAACCAGCCGTAAGCTTCTTGACTTTACTGTGTTTTGATTTATTGATTTATTTTATGTTTAATTTATATTATGTTGGATATAGAGAATGGAAGATGAGCATCCCAAGGTGTCTTCTATATGACATCTATTCATATATTTGTCCATCCATCCATCAAAATATCATGTGTTTAACATACCAAGTATAGTATCTAGTAGCTAAATATCTACCAAGTATCCAATTAGAAAACAAGGGCAGGTTAAAATGTGTTCATTTGTTTTTTTGTCTAGCCATAAAAACTATGGGAAGTTTCATTACTGTAAAGTTTTTGCCCAGGGTAAAACTTACTTCTTCTCCTGGACCTTGTTTAGAATGGCGAGGACTACAGCTTTCACCACCATGATGAGAATGATCAGACCTATGACCCCTCCAAGCACGGACACAATGATGATGGTTAATGTGTTGTCCACCTCTTTCACTGCGAAGACAGTAACATATTGAGAAGATCTGAGTGGGTAAACACCAAACGTAATGGGGGGGGGGGGGGGGGGTGAGGGGCGGGGGGCGGGGGGGGGTGGCTGAGGTGTGTTGATAGGTGTGGGGGGGGGGGTCGGTGGGTGGGGGGGGGGGGGGGGGGGGGGGGGCACACTTGAGGCCTTTTTGTAAAATGGAATATGGAGACTCACATTCGTCCACCACATAAAGAGTGAAAACTGCACTATGATTGCGGTCCTTCTCCTTGGGGTTGCGGGCGAAGCAGATGTACTGTCCTTGGTCCTCAAAGGTGACGTTATGCAGTAAGATGGAGATGTTACTCTGTTTGCTGGAGCCAACAAACTCCACCCGCTCATGATGGATTTTCACATTGGGTTCTATTCCTTCTGCTGGGATTATGGCCTCACAGAGCTGAGGGAAAGGATCATAGACAGTGCCATCAGAGAGTATTTGGACAATTAATCCACACCTTTTGTTTGCATGAACTGCATGAAAACAAGTATGTTTGAGACACAGCTAAATCTCTCACCTTAACCAATGTCCCATTGTCCTTGAACTGCCAGTTGAAGTAAAGGTTTTGAATGCCAATGCAGCTGGCATAAGTGCAGGGTAAGAGTACTGAACTTCCATTCATCACTTCTATGAAATGGACCTTCCCAGTATTCACCTCCAATGCCTGAGCGTACCACACTCCTGAGAGAAATGGAAGAAATGAGCACCAATCATCAAGCCAGCAAATACTTTTCCTAACAAGAACAATAATCAGTGATTGAGAGACATTAATATGGTTGATAGTACATCTCTAGATGTGTGTGTGTGTGTGTGTGTGTGTGTGTGTGTGTGTGTGTGTGTGTGTGTGTGTGTGTGTGTGTGTGTGTGTACGAAATCCAAAAAGTGTACTTCCCTACTATGCATAATAAAGCAGTTTGCCAAATGAGTACAATATCCAAATACTCAGTATTCACAATACATTAGCAACCAATACTCACATATCCTGTGTAATGTACTTTCTATTCATCAAACAAACAATAAATAAAGAAATAAAGAAACAAATAAAGAAATAAATAACAGTTTTCACAAAAAAAAAAAAAAAATACAGTATAGAAAACCTTTTCAATATTAATAATAATAAGACATGTTTCTTGAGCAGCAAATCATCATATTATAATGATTTCTGAAGCATCATGTGGCACTGAGTACCAGAGTAAAAATTCAGCCTTGCCATGACAGGAATTAATTACATTTCATAATATAATAAAATAGAAATAGCTTTTTTCTAAATTGTAATAATATATAATAATACTATTTTATTATTGATCAAATGTTCAAATAAATACAGCCTTTGTGAGACTTTTTTTTTTCTTCATGGTTTGTTTTTACATATTAGATTTGTTTTACCATCAGTTTTAATACTAATGCTTTTGTTTCAGTTTTTGATTCAGTTCATTGTAATCCTTTGCTTATAGTAAACACTCATGGCTATAAAAGGGCGTTTAAATCTCAGGAGACTGATAAAGATAGCGAGAGGAGGCAGTCTTTGGTTACATCGCACTTGTTGCCTTGCTCAGTGTTTTATCAACAGCTTTCTTTTACAAAAGAACTGACAGAAACATTCTCAAAACAGGACTTGAGTGTGTGACCAGCCTATTCTCCAAACACTGAAAAGAGAGCATTTATGACAGACACAAGGAACAGAACAGAGGCTGTTTACGGCAATCCGTTTAACTTTTAATGTTTTAAAACTACTAGTATCTATTTTCTTGCTACTAGTACTTATTTTTAGATAGTAGTATCTTTTCCATTATGTACTAGTACTTATTAATTAGCTACTAGTGCGTATTTTCTTTAGGTATTAGTACCTTTTTAAAACATACTAGTACTTATTCATTAGATATACAGTAGTACCTAAATGAAATAGATACTATTTATTAGATACTAGTATTATATTTCAATGGTAAACTGTAAAATATGGTTGCCAGGAATTTACAGGATTAAAAAGAGCATTATTTTATAATAAATTACTGTAGTCAGAAATTTACTGTGAGATCAGTGTCTTTTATTGATGGATGTTTGTGGATGGTTCTTTCACAATAGTGAAGCAACTGCTGATACATCATTAAAAGATGTGACATCAATAATTGACATAAAAAACACAACAATGGTGATGCTCGACAAATATAAAACAACAGTTACAACATAAACCAAAATTACAAAAATAAACCAACAACAAATAGATCTAGAAACTAAGTCATGCACACCAGCCAAACAACCACAGTGTAATATACAGGTCCTTCTCAAAAAATTAGCATATTGTGAAAAAGTTCATTATTTTCCATAATGTAATGATAAAAATTAAACTTTCATATATTTAGATTCATGCACACCAACTGAAATATTTCAGGTCTTTTATTGTTTTAATACTGATGACATTGGCATACAGCTCATGAAAACCAAAATTCCTATCTCAAAAAATTAGCATATTTCATCCGACCAATAAAAGTAAAAGTGTTTTTAATAGAAAAAAAGTCAATACCTTCTGAATAATTATGTTCAGTTCTAATCTCAATACTTGGTGGGGAATCCTTTTGCAGAAATGACTGCTTCAATGCAGCGTGGCATGGAGGCAATCAGCCTGTGGCACTGCTGAGGTGTTATGGAGGCCCAGGAGTCTTCGATAGCGGCCTTAACCTCATCCAGAGTGTTCATTGCAGCTCTCAACTTCATCTTCACATTAATATTCAACAGATTCTCTAACATGTCAGGTGAGCAGA
The DNA here is from genome assembly GCF_018340385.1 of Cyprinus carpio. Classification (NCBI taxonomy): domain Eukaryota; kingdom Metazoa; phylum Chordata; class Actinopteri; order Cypriniformes; family Cyprinidae; genus Cyprinus; species Cyprinus carpio. Next base: position 10,669,694 of record NC_056586.1, read on the forward strand.
GAGTTAAAGGCCAAAAAGCACAGTAATACCATGGTCCAGTAAACCATATACCAGTGGTTTTGGCACTGTGAGCAGGTGTCAGGTTGAATGAAAAACAAAATCTTCATCTCCACTAAGCTTTTCTAGCAGATGGAAGCATGACTAGTGCATTTAAATAAAAAAATAAAATAATAGCTAATGCAGCTTGACCCTAGGCCCTTGATCTTACCCTACAGTGGACCTACACCAGCCAGCTGACATGGCACCCCAGTTCACAAACTTGACTGTTTCTTAAATTGACACTGGAAAAAGAGGCCATTTTGGCATTTCCTTCTCCCCAGTTCTTCCTCCTGACTCTGGCACCTTGATTTCCGAATGACATGCAAAAATTTGCTTTCATCCGAAAAAAGTACTTTGGACCACTTTATAAAACAGTCCAGTGCTGCTTCTCTGTAGCCCAGGTCAGGCAGGGGTGTGGTTGTTTTTTTTTTGGTTAGAAAGCGCATGTGCTGTGTGGGTTTGGATGTTTTTTTTTCTAGTACTGAGTCAGTTGATTGCTTAGGTAGGTCCTTGATTGATAAATCTGTGTGGGGACTGTTTGTTCAGAAATTTCTTTGTGTCTTACCTCTCGCTTGTATAGGGTGTTTGATGATGGCCTTCTGGACAGCAGTAAGGTCGGCAGTCTTACCCATGATTGCGGTTTTGAGCACAATGAAAAGGCTGGGAGTTTTTAAGAGCAGGGTTCAGGAAGATTTGCAGCTTGTTTAGAGTTAATTCTTGTCAGATGCTTAGGTTAATAGCTCGTTTAGAGAACCTTTTCATGGATGCTAATTTTGAGATAGGAATTTTGGCAATTTTCATGATGAGGTATGCCAAAATCTCAGTATCAAAAAACAATAAAAGACCTGAAATATTTCAGTTGAATGTGCAATGAATGCACAAAATATGAAAGTTCAGATTTTTATCATGACATTATGGAAAATAATGAACTTTTTCTCTCATATACTCCACAATATGCTAATTTTTTGAGAAGGACCTGTATATTTGAATTTATTTTATTTGTTTTCAATTTTTGTATTTTATTTGTTTTGATTGTTTTGACTATCATTTGTATCATTTGTCTCATCTCCAGCCAACAGCTTCATGATGGTTCATTAATGTATTTATTTCCCCATTTTTAAAAATAAAAAAATAAATAAATACAAAAAAAAAAAAATAAAAAATTGTTTCTATTTTATCAGGTATATATAAAAAAAGCAGATTTATAGGTTATATATATAAGTATATATATATAGTCCTAAGTGTGCATATCAGAATGCTGTATGTCATGAAAAGCAACCAGGGGCTAATTCAAAACGAAAGTCAGCATCCTCTATGCCCCAGGTTACTAACGAAAAAAAAGTATAGCCGATCATTTTTTTTTTCTTAACAAGTAAAGCATAATTATTAAAGTGTTTGGAACTCCCTTTTTTCTTATTGGGATAAGTATTATTTTTTGTTATTAAGAATCTATAGTTTGGGATATATATTTTTATTTTAGTAGATAAAGAATAGCTAGTATTAGAAATTGGTTTTTAACTTTTTATATATTATTGTGTCTAAAAAACTAAGTACTAGCATGAAAATAGATACTAGTACATTTAAATAATAAAATAAAATAATAAAATAATTCAGCTTGCCATAGGCTATTTGTATCTTACCCTACAGTATGTGCTAATGTGCCAACATGATGCATAACAGTTCACAAACTTGTTACATTATTTGTTTCATTACATTAAGAGTATTTCACATGTGGAGTGATTAGTTGTTTTATGCAGAGTTGTTTTCTGACCTCAGCTCTGGTATTTGTAGCATGTGTCTGAGAGCCACTGTGGGAAGGACTATTTATAAATGCATCCAGTATTTAATTTCACAGTGAATCTGATCATGTGGTCATACAGCAAGATATTCTGTGATGTTCTTACTTTTTGTAGTTTTCAAATGTAGTTGACTTGACATCTCTGTGGTGCGACATGCAATATTTTTTTTCTCTATATATTTCTGAATTTCTTTTTTTATTTTATTATTTTTGTAGGAGTTTTTAGAAATTGTGAAAAAGTAGGTTATGGTGTGTTATGATCAAATAGCCTTGTACAGCACAATAGATAAAGCTGGTGGTTAAGAGCAGGGTTCAAGGAAGATAACAGCTTCACCAAGGCCATGCCTGCCTCTTGTCTGCTGCTTTCTGGCTATTGATCCCTATAGCTCTCTCATGGAAGATGGAAGACCAGCCATTATAAGGCAATTATTCATTGATGAGGTTAACAGCTTCACCAAGGCCATGCCTCAAAAACTGTAATCACATTGACTTACAAGTGATATCTCTAAACTTCACATGCACACCTCTGATACTGTCAGATGGATGTACCCACAATTCCTTACCTCTCCTTTTCTCTCATAATAAAATAAATTCAAAATATGTTTCTATCAATTTTTGAGGTCTCTGTCCTTTGGTCAACTTTATGTTCTGATCTGATTTAAACGTGTCATACCAAAAATAGTATTTTAGTTTTTCATGAAGATTTTGAGAAATGAGACAAGAAGCATTTATTGTATTTTTTTAATAATAATAATAATAATAATAATAATAATAATAATAATAATAATAATAATAATAATGAAAAGCAGCATAAGTACGGCTGATGTCCCTTAACTAACTACATTTTAATTAATTAATTTATTTTAGGGTTTGAAGATTAGACAGATAGACACCCTTCTACATCCCTAATCCTATCCAATACCTAAACTTATCAAGTACCTTATAAATATTAATAAGCAGCAAATTAGGAGTTTACTGAGGCAAAAATTGTAGTTAATTGTTTGTTAATAGCGAGAATTGGATCTTAAAATAAAGTGTGACCCATGTGTCCAACATGTTTTAAGATAACATGTTTTAGCATTTGATAATAGACATTGCTAACATGATTTATCATGCTACTATAGCGCTTGTTGCTACCATGTTTATAGAACGTTTTATCAAATTATTAGCATGTTTCTCAAATGTTTCTGGGATTCTATATCATGTTTTACGGTTTTTGCTAACACGTTCCTAGCATGTTTTAACACAGTCCTAACTGTTTCAACATGTTTCTAGCATGTTTCTAGCATGTTTTAGCACATTGTTGGCATGTTGTTTGCATGTCTTAAGGTGCAGTCACATTTTCGGCAAGATTTTGGCAAAAAATCCCAGTGTCTATTGTCAATACTGTAGCGAATCTGCATGTCGTACTTGATCATGTTGTAAAATCTGCGTGGGGAAATCTTTCGCTCTCTCTTGCAAAATTCCAGATTGAATGGGTTTCTAGTAAAATGGCTGGATTTGTAAATTCCTTCAACAACAGTAAATGACTGAAGTGTCTTGTGCATTGTTAGTATACTGTTAGCCCAACATAATTGACACAACATAAATTAATAGGCCTGCAATTTTTATTAGTGCAGAAAATGTGAAATTGAGAAAAATGCAACTATCTATTTTGGCACCTATTACAGAAGCACATGTCTTTTTCTCTGCAATCCGGCAAATCGTTTTATTGCTTTCCATAGAAAACAATTAATGACTTAACAGCCCAGTGGTTTTGGTAATTAATCTAACCACAGAAACCTTGGAACAAATGATGAACAAGACCTCTCATTGCTGTGGATAGCATACCTTCAGCAATGTGGATCAGCTCACATAGTACTCTACCCACCTAATGGGGAGGAAGCAGGATAGATGTTATTTTTGCTAAACACCACAAGACGGAATGCTCATAGGGGAAAGTCTGCCAAACTGTGCTGTTCCTTGCTCTGCAAATGTAATTTTATACATTTAGCAGACTTACAAGGAATACCAACATTAGAAACCTCATGGAAAGAAATGATGACTAAATCGGCGGATTACTTGTGTGTGTCCATCACAAGACTTAGTGCATGGAATCTAAAAGCTGTTTTAATTATACTCTAACCTTCATTCCCATATCCTCAATTCCGTTTCATCATTTTCACTGCCATCATGTTTGGATAAATCCCTCAACTTAATTATTAATCCCTACAATGTTTTCATTCAGTCACTGTGGAATTTAATTAAAAGCCAACATCATTTTAAGAATACAATACCTGAACCCCATCTCCCCCACTCTCTAGCTCTCTGTTGTTAAATTTATTGCCTTTGTCTGCTGGCAGTTGACCACAGCTGTCCTTGGGGTCCTATTTCATTTATAGAGTGAATCGAGGCACCCTGTATATTCACTCTGACCATTTGGTGCGGGTGACATGCCATATAGGCCGCGATGGCATTATCAAAACCATTGCAGATTGAGAGAGTTCATAAAGCCTGGCCTCTGGGTGGATCTGTGATGCATTAACTTCATTTTCAGAATGATTTTTTTCCAGCTGGTGAAACACTGACATCCAATCAGTATCCAACAGACATTATAGGGCACTTGCAGAAGTCCGTTGCAATGGTCACTTCATGAAAGTGATTTCCATTTGTGATCATGTGATCTTCGGTTAGTAAATCTTGCGATGCATTTTAAAGTAAATTTGGATAGGCACATACAAACGTAAATAGAACAGGCTAATTAAATTTGTTTTTATTTTAATGTAATACAAAATAGTTTGCGTCAGTGATAGGAATATGATTCAACACGGTACTGCAAGCAAGTTTAAGCAAGTTTAGTTTGAAAAGTTTAATAGTAAATAAGACACAAATAGACAGTATTTGAATAAAATGATAATAATAAGCATGTGCAGCGTTGTCAAGGTAACATTTGGTCAATCATTTCCTATGCCAAGGGAGTTCCAAACGCTTATCCGAGACAATAATGTCCTTCCCCCTTTAAAGAACACACTCCAAGGGCTCTGCACTTTAAAGGAAGTTGGGCAAAGGGATGCTCACTTCCATTTAGAATTCACCCATAGTCTCAGCCTCAGATGTCACACCCACAGACCACTGACTGAACGTCTGATGCATATTGCCAAAGTCACTTTAAGGTAAGTTCATTCGGCAGCCATCTTTGAAATGCCTGAAATGTGCAGCTCCTATTGCTCTGAATGGGGAAACATCAAATTCTCCAAAACTGTTCACCAAATTAAGTTTCATTTTTGAAATCACCAATGAAATCAGACAACAACTGTCTCATAATTGTTGTTTCTTTTGCTCAGGTAGTATTTAAAAAAGCTTATTTTTCAGGTTAGACCAGCCAGTGCGTATGCACAGTCCTAAGTGTGCATCTCAGAATGCTGTGTGTTACTGTAGCAACCAGGGGCTAATTCCAAACGAAAGTGAGCATCTCTATGCCCCACTCCCTTCGAAGGGCAGAGCCCTTGAAGTGTTTCTTTGAAGGGTGTAGTGCATTACTGTATTATATAAGTGTTTGGAACTCCCTTGGCGAAGGGAATGACTAACAAAATGTTACCTTGACAATGCTGAGTGTGTGTGCAGCATTCATCACTCCATCAGTTGTTGCAAATAATTATTTCTTCTTATTATTATTTTATTTAAATACTGTCTAACTGTGTCTTATTTACTCTTCAACTTTTTAAACTAAACTTGGTTGAACTTGCTTAAACTACAGTCTTAAATCATTCTATCACTGACAAAAAATATTTTGTATTACTTTAAAACAGACAAATATAATTTGTCTAAATCAACCTTTAAAAAGCATCTCAAGATCTCCTAACCAAAGATCACATGATCACAAATGGAAATCACTTCCGTGGAGTGACCATCGCATGTTCCCTTTGCTAACAGACTTCTGGAAGGGTCCTTTGTGAAGGGATTCATTTGGAATGTCCCTACAAATGGTGTCCCCATCCCGAAGTGCCCTTCAAGGGCACATAAAAATTGGTACTGTAAAATATGTTTAAAATTGGATTTCAAGCCAAGCCACGGTGTTATATTTATGTGCCTTTGAAAATCCCAGAGAAAAGCTTTAAATCACCTTTAAATATTTTATTGGCACATTATTATACTTACAACAATATTTGTTGTAAATTACTTTTAGTGTGACTTTAGTTGTTTTGCATTTTTACCTACAACACAATAGAGAGGTATAGAATCCTTTAAATGCATTTTAAACAGTTTAATTGGTACCCGCCCCCCCCATCTCCATATTGTGACTTACATATGGAAAGATTTTGTTTAAAAATAATGCCAAAAACTTTATTTCCATACTTAAGTGAATATCTCTAAACTTCACCTTGCCCCCTCTGTACTTTAACTGTTATGTACCCACAATTCCTTACCTCAGAACTCTAAAATAAAATAAAATATAATAAAATTAAATTAAATTAAATTAAATTAAAATAAAATAAATTAAATTAAAATAAAATAAATATATGTGTATATATTTTTGATTTTAAAAAAAAACAAGTTTAGTTGCAGCATAAAATTTTTAAGTATAATCAGATTGGCTGATCAAATATCAACTTAAATAATATTAAAATGAATGGAAGTTTAAATTAGTTGAATTATTTTGGTGAGTTTAAGTAGTCAAAATGGAATGTTAACATTACTTAACATCCAACTGTTTTTCTTCTCTCTTTACCTCCATTCACCCCATTTCTTTCCATTGGCCCTAATTCCCCCTGAGAAACTCTGAGTGCAGTCTACAGGAAAAGAGGAAGGAGCTACGGTTTACAGTAATGCACTGGCCCTTTTCTCTTTTAATGTATTGACTGCAGCATTGCACTGAGATGGGGAGCTCATCTTTCTGATCATATATCCACAAGCCACTTTGTCAAGTGGTTTCCATATTTATTTGATGGATGACTTGCAAACATTTGGTCCAGCTTGTTTATTATTATTATTATTATTATTATTATTATTATTATTATTATTATTATTATTATTATTATTATTATTATTATTATTATTATATTTTTAGTCATGTAGATTCCCATAGAAAAGAAAAGACTGAACAACGAGATGTCTTATCTAAATAAATTACTCTAGATATCTTCTAGATTCTCTTGTAGATTCTACTTCCCATATTGCTCTCTTGAGACCTCAGTAAACTCACGTCACACTAGAAGTTTAGTGTCTCAGACTGCGCTCAGGTTTGCCAAAGAGTAAAACTCTGAAATAATAAATCATAAGTCAATGAAAATGTAAAAAAAAAAAAAAAAAAAAAAAAAAATTTTATTTTAATGTCCAGGACCAAATTATCTCTAAGTATTTGTATGTATACTGTAAGCCTTTTACACCGTGTGTTTTGTAAAAGGCCCCTCTTGCCACCTCATACATTTATATACAATATATATACAACTTGAATGATTTATTTGAATGATTTATTTTCACACAAAATATGTTGCTCCATTATTGTTCAAATATATATATTGAACAATAATGGAGCAACATATATATATATATATATATATATATATATATATATATATATATATATATATTAGCCTTGTTGTACCCTATATTTAAAATGGCAAAAACACCTAAAATCACTAAAACTAAAATAGAAAAGTACTGCAGTAGTATAATGATAACAAACAACACTGCTTCAGACTATATTAGCATAGTATAATTATACATTTTGATAATTAAATGTAATAATATGTAATTTAAAAATATGAATTGTTATTAAAAATATTTAATTAATTAAATAAAGGTGTTTGTTAAAAGCCCATAAATTGATCAAATTTTAGACTTGCCAATAAATAAATAAATAAATAAATAAATAAATAAATAAATAAATAAATAAATAAATAAATAAATAAAATCTTATGCATTCTTAAATTAGAACTTAAAAGTTTAAAAGAGAATGATATTATTGAGTCATAGATCTGTTTCATAATAATCAGATCTTCCCCTTAAATCTACACCCACTAATTCCACTGAGTATCACTCCAGAGAACAAAACTAATTAAAGCAAACAACCCCCCTTTCTCCCATCACTCTGCCCCTCATAAACATCTTTCTCTCTCCCTTATTCAGGCCACCAATTTTCAGCCAGCTATCATATCTCATTATCTCTATCTCTGACAAGCCATTCCCTTGACTATAAGTTAAAGTTCCTCACTGCAGAGTCAAGGAAAGACAGCAAATAATGTAACAGTTGTTAACAGATTTAGTTTCATTTGATCTTATATGTGTTATAGTAGTGAGCTATGCTAAAATGTCAAAATGTGTTATATGTTGAAATATATATATATATATATATATTTGTATATATATATATGCATTTAGCAGACACTTTTATCCAAAGCGACTTACAGTGCATTCAGGCTATCAATTTTTACCTATCATGTGTTTCCAGGGATCAAACCCCCAACCTTGAACTTGTTAACACAATGCTCTACCACTTGAGCTACAGAAACACTATAAGATTGTGTTAATATATATTGTGTTAATATATGATTCAATATATATATATATATATATTGACAGGTGCAGGGACATTTATTATTATTATTATTATTATTATTATTATTATTATTATTATATTTTTATGTTGACAGGTGCAGGGACATTTATTATTATTATTATTATAAATTTGATTCTGTAAAGTTCATTTAAAATGTATGTATGAATGTTTGTTTAAATTTGATAGTGACCATTTCAATTAAAGACTGATTGATTATATGTGTGTGCTGTTCATTTATTTGGACAGTGAGATACATCAGATATTCAGATGTTTTACAATCGGTCATAAGATGCCAAAAAATGAGTTATTTATTTGTTTTTGAATAGTTTGTGAGTTGAAAAATTTATTTTGATTTAGATGTGTCAATGTTTATTGGGTTTCATATATGACTGGGTATTGGCACAATGTCACAACTGAGTTGATTCTGATTCACAAGCTCTTGGTTTGTAACTCCTTGTAGTTTAGGAATTGATATTGGGTTGATCAGTAAAGGATATTTTTACCCAGCAATGCATTACAACAAAAAAAGTGGATGTTTTGTTAGATGTAACTTAAGTGTATTTAAATAAATAAATAAATAAATAAATAAATAAATAAATAAATAAATAAATAAAGTGCATTTAGAAATTTCTATACCTCACCTTCCACCCCTTATAGAGAATCAATACCCATAATACATACCACAAACCTTAATGTGCAGTGGTATTAGGTTCATATTGCAACTTAACAGGACAAATGGGGAATGGAGGGAGAAAGAAAGAGAAGTTGAGTGAGAGGAAGAGAGAGGAGAGTGATGTCTAACTATATCTACTCTCTGTAACAGGACTCCATGTCTGGTTCAGAACAGCCTGTGACATCAGCATATCATGAACATACTTCAGAGCCGGCAGCTCTTACTGTTGGATTAAACCAAAGTCTCTGTAAGGCCAGTCAGTCCAGCTGGTGGTCAGAGGGCTGCTATTTTGTAGTCACGCAAATAAACTCTGTAAACTTTGATTACAATGTGTCCCCTTTATTTCTGTATACTCTTAAGTACAATGTTATTTTATATTATCTGTAAATAAAATCTTTAAATGTTAAACAGCCTTTGAATGTTAAAATGGTTATTTTAATTCATAAATTGCTGTTATGAAAAAAAAAAAAAAAAAAAAAAGCGGTGTAGAGAATGTCCACACACAGACTGTGGGCATAAGTAAAAAGTTCAAGAATTGACTGCAACAAATGTTCAATGAAAAGCAGCTAAAGCCTCCTTGAAAAATGGCTAAATATCGCTAGATGATGTCATGTGCTTATTAGCATGTCCATGACGTCATCATTCTAGAATTGCATTCTGCCTAGAGTCAGCTCTTAACATCTGTGCTCACATACTGTATTTTAAAACATCCGAATTCCCAATAAAGCTGTTCTCATTTACATATCTGTCTCTTTTTGTGGAATGAGTATGAAATAGTGACTGAAATGCAACCCATTATGACGGTTTCTTCCAAGCTGCATTTATGCACTGCTAAAATCCTGATTTATAACTACAACATTGCCTGACATGTTTGTATCTCATACATGCATTAAATGCACAAAACAGGGGAAAGGAAGAAGCTAAAGAAAGTTGCTAGATTTGTTGTGTGTGCCTTTTGAAAGAAGTTGCTAAAAGGGGTATGAAAGGTCACTAAATCTAGCAGCTGTTGCGAAGCTGGCAACACTGACAGCCACTACTTATAAGTAAGATACTGGCCATGTAATCAAGTGGGTCCTGTTTAGTTATGTTGCTAATTTTCAGTGATGATAAAGGTTCTGCTCAAGGTTTCAGACGTGAGCTCCTAATCATGTTTGTCCTAATCACTTTGAGGTGTGAGGAACTAGTGACAGTAGAGGAGATACCACAACTGCTCTTTACACGCTCTGCATGCCATGACATTACACACGTGTGCTCTTGGACTATTTATAGAGCCTTACTCTTATCCACTTGTTTATTTACCTACAGATTGCACAGGACAAACTGTGTTGACATTTAATACAATCAATGTTGATTTAGTACTATTAGACATCTGTATTGTACTTACAGAACGGTTTTAAGAGCCATTTTTACCATTTCACTTCTCTGTCTTTCAAGATCTTCCAGGCCTCTGCGTATTCCCCTGCCACTAAAAAGTCTCAGCGCATAATCATTGTCAAAGCCGATTGGCTTCACCTTGACAGGTATGTAAATCCTCTTTTTTTCACAGGACTGGTGAAGTATCAATTCTTCGGTTTCATAAGTATTAAATACTATAGGCTTTTAAACAATGTGTTTTTTTTCTTCTTACAGACATGGATCTGATTAACTCTGATAATATATGAATTTTATGGGCTATATGGGTTGTTTATATCGCAATTAACCTCACATTCTATCAACTGCAGGCACACCGACAGGACAAATTGTAATCAAACCACCAGGAAAACTGTAATTTGTCAGGATGATGATTCGCCCCTAAGTGGCCCCTAAGTTTGCCCCTTACTTCTCATAACCTGACGGATGTGCCGCGAACATATAACAATACATCATACCTCCCCGAGTCCACTAGGAACTCTGCAGAGGATGCATATTAACTGCCTGAGTTCATGCTATGAATGAGAGAGTGAAAATGGCCTAGTTTAATGGCCTTTAATTCATCTTCACAAGCAGTAAAGGAAAAAGGGGATGGGGTTAGCTTGAAAGAATCAGGCCCACCTGCTCATAAGAATTAATGTAATTCAGTGGCAAAATTCAGTTAGCTCAGCATACTGTTGTGCAGTGTGATTCAAGACCCGCACAGCACAATACATCATAAAGACACTCTAAAGCAGAAAGCCACACGTCCCACAAACATCCTGCAGCTAAGGTAAAGCGAATGTCTTGTACAGTGAGATCATCAGATGTTGATGTAAAACGTAAGTGCAAAAAAGATAAATACTGTAAAGGCTTTTTCATGACTGTAACCAAAATGTTCAAGATCTGGGGTACCATATGTACAAGAAGTACAAGAATCAGTCATTGAAAAACCCTTATCAACTGGCCGCTAATATGAAAATCGGGGGAGGACTTGTTCCCCCTCAAACTCTATTTAGTTACACCCCGATTTTTAAGAGTAAAATGGACATGCAAGGCTGGAAGGACAATTGAAAAGAAAAGGCAAATCACCAGAGAATATTAGTCACTTAATGAGATAAACTTAATCCGTTGGCGATGAAAATGTTAAACATGAACATAGACCAAACTGCACAAGTGTGTCTAATGATCACCATCGATATCAGCCAATTTAAAATGTCTCTTGATGTGTACCAGGTACTGACACTTTACGTGATTTTTTTCCCCACCCTCTATAGCTCTCTTTGACAAGAGGTAGGATCCTGAAGGATCCTGATCCTCCCAGTCTGTAGCTTCTCGAGACTTAGAAACTTGAGATGTTTCAATAAATCAACCTCCACAAACAGCAACAAGTATAACCCAGCTTGTTTGGTCCTCTCGACTTGTGTAAGCCATGCAAAAACTGCAGCATTTTTGCAGCCACCCACTACGAAAGCGTAGGACGGTGGGCTCAAGAGTAAACAGCTAGAGAGAGGGACAAGGTTGGTATAGCAGGGGAATGATTGCAAGAGACTCACCAATCAGAAGTGTGATGACCAGACCGGCATGGACTAAATCACCAGACCGCGCACACCTGTGCAAAAATGATCGTTTATTTTGCAACTCCATGTCAGTCTGTCTGCCCACTTGTGCCTGTCTGTCCCTGGTTGAGTTCTCCGCTGTTCAGTACGTTTTGGGTGGGAGGGGCCACACAGGACCCGGCAGGAAATCAAAACAGAAAGACAAGACTTTCAGCTGGGGAAGTCTTGCGGAGTATCTCCCTGTCCTTGATCCTCCTTTGCAGTGTGTCCTGATAAGGGAGGAAGAGGGAACTAGAGAGCAAGAAATACGGAGGCAGCACCTGATTCGTTGCTTGATCTTCAGATCAGTGGCTCTCAGTTGCCGGCAGTGTCTCGCTGATACTCTTTCTCACTCACCGTGGTTGTAGACGCAGAAAACGCTGCATTCATTCAGCAGCAGCTGCAGCCCTCCACTTTCAGTCTGGGGAAGAGACTGTCGGTCTTACCCCTGAATAGGTGCCGCATGCTGGGATGAGTGGCCAGAGGAGGGGTGGAGGGGGGGCGGTGTGTGTCTGTAGCCGGTGCAGGAAAGAATGAGCCACTGCAGAGGCACGGGATGAGTGAGAGGGAGAGAGAGAAAGACGGAGAAAAATAAGGGAGGGTGGGAGAGTGTATGAGGTGGGGATGGGTGTATGTTGGGGGGGGGGGGGGTGCTGTCTTTTAGACTAATCACATCTGTGGAGATCATAAAACCTTCAGTGTGACCGTTTATAGCCTGTGCTTGTGAGTATAGGATTCTTTCTTTCTGCCCATATCTGTTTCAGTATCGGTTGTATGATTTCTTCAGTTCCGTCTGTTCTGTTCTCATTATTTTACATTTACTGCTGCCTTCTGTATTTTGCCCTCCCTACTTTTTCTTTCTAAGTTATCCCCACAAAAATATTTCATTGCTCAGAGGTTGCTCTTTCACATCCCAGGAGCAAGGTCAGAAATTAAACATTATTTAAAATGTGGGGACAAAAATGTCCACGTAATAAATTCCCTTTTATTTATGTTATATATAATTTTATATATTTCAGTTTTCATTTTCCTGTTGTATTTTAAGTCTTTCTTATTGTAGGAAAAGTACAGGGATCTCATATTTTCCAACAAATAAAAGTCACAAAAAATACAAGTGCTTTTAAACAATTATGTGACTTAAATCACAGACAGACATTGTAATTATGAGATATTTACAATTTAAGAAAGGTTTAGAATTTATTTTTATTTTATTTTATTTTTTTGAAAGAAAGGAAAGAAAGATAAAAATGCTGCTTAAAAATATTTTGCACTGTAAATATTTTAAGACTAAAATACAGTGTAGTTATTATTATTGTTGTCCAGTGGGAAAATATTGTCCCTTTAATAAAGAGATTAATTTCTGACAATTCTCAGGAGTGTTTGCCTCCAATATTTCTCCTAGAATTCCATCAGTGAAATTAAAATAGACTCAAATTGTCAATATAAAGTAATAATAACGAGCTAGCAAATTACCAGCGATAACATAGCCAAGATAATCTTTGGTATCTTGGCAAATCTGAGTATAGTTTGAGACATTGAGACCTCCTTTGAAACTCTGTAGAGATTTTATTTTATTTTATTTCCCCGTGAAGAAAAATTTGAGAAGACATCTGAGAAGCAGCATTTCATCTTATTGCTATATACGAAAAATAATTATGAATTAATATCTACCTCTGTCTGTTCCTCTATTTGAAACTTTGCTAGGCTTTAGTAAAACCAACCACAAACCATTTTAGTAAAACCAACCACAAACCATCCTACAATGCATGACTGGATCAATGATTAAGGTTCCGGGAAGAGAAGCTGGATCACTAAAATACTATGATGGTTCCATAATGCTAAGTAATGGACACTGGCTGTTTGTGTTCAAAAGTCCCTTTATATGTATTTATATCCTGGTCCCAGCTGAGCTCATTCAGGATAGCAAATGTATTATGTGCATAATTTATGATGCCATTTTATTTTCTGTAGTAATGCATCCAGCTATTGTTTATTTTAGCAGTTTTGTATCTTTTCTTTTCATCCATAGTGGGCTATTTTAGAACTTTGTATAACAAATAACTGGCTGTATTTTGTCAGCTTCAAACCTCACACCTTTTATTTTAGATATGTTACATGCTTTAGATATTTTTAAGTATTATGTAGATTTTGATTATTATGTAGCATGATCTTAGGATGAAGCATTTTTAATTGATGTGGATATTTTTTTTGTAATGGTTATTAAATGAAAATGTTATTTCCAATATTATTTAATTTCTGTATTTATTAAAGAATAATTACAATACCATAAATATATAAGGACCTAGCACTAGACTTTCATTCTAGTCTTATATTGTAGTTGATAGCTTGGCCAAACTTGTTTACTTTTTAGCTTAAAAATGATTGTCAAATGTACGGGCATCCTGGATTTTTCATTAAGCATACCTCAAACTCCATACTTTAGATACGACAGACAGCCACAAGCTGTTAAAAGGGAAAGCTTACAACTGGGAGTGGGGGGGGGTAGTGGTATTGTGGTAGCCTGATAGCTTCAGCCTAGTCGATCACTTTGCAAGTATTATTTAGGCTCTTTTTATTGAGAGTCATTGCTCATTGTGTTCAGCTTTTTGTTTTTAAGTGTTCTGTGGACTTTTTGTTGTAAGTTATTGTGTATTATGTTCTTAAGGTGATTAATTGTTTGTGATTTTGGTGCCATCTATATATGATTGTCTGAGGTAAGTATATGTTTTGGTTAGATGCCTGATTATTTGGTATATTATTGTCTGGAAAAGGTAAGTATATGTTTTGTTTCTGATGACTGTGATTATTTGGTTATGGCTGATGTTTCACAGACATCTGATCCAAACAGAGATATTTACTCTCTCTCTCTCTCTCTCTCTCTCTCTCTCACACGTCACTCTCATGCACGCACACACACACACGCACGCCCACACACACACACGCACACACACACACACACACACACACACACACACAGATATCTGACTGACAGAATGTCATCCTGTGTGGGCCATTGTGATTTATAGGATAGCACTTGATATCAACCCCCTGTGGTCACACACTTGTACACACACAATCAGGATGATGTGACCTTGGGAGTCCATATCACAGCATATGTGTGTGTGCTTGTGCAAGGGTGGAGTGAGAGAGAGAGAGAGAAAGAGAGAGCAATTCCCATAATGCAATCTACTGTATAGAACAAGTAAGAACGAGAGAGAGGAGGAGAGAGATGGAGGATGGAGTTGGGAGGCATTAACATGACACAGTTTGGGACACTTTAGAGCAAGAAACACAATCACTGGCTTTGGATTGAGACTGACCATGTAATTGTAAAGGAAAAGAGAAGAATATTTCATTAACATGACCTTGATATGGATGGATTTCAACTGGAAGTCACATACGGGACGCCATGCATCAAACTAATCATATGCAAGTACTGGAATGCATGAAATGAAAAGCAAACAGTAATTGCGTAGATGCTGGACTCCCCTGGACTGCGCCAGCGAGGGGAGCATGATGTTGCAAAACTTAGCCAGAAGGGAAAGGCAGAGCGGAATGGAGGGGAGGGGTGGAAGAAGAGGAGAAGAGATGTGGAGGACAGCAGGAGGAGGGAGAAAGTGAGCCGAAGAGGTAGTGAGTGAGAGAGTCTCTGCATTTCAAGTGCTTAACAGTGACCTTAGAATCTCGCTCTATGTGTTTCACTCTCAGGCGCTCGCTCTCTCTCTCTCGCGTTCACTCTGCATTAAAGTACAATGCTGCAGTTCTTCAGACCTTTATCGTCCCAGGAACAACTACAAGAGTGTCTGCAGGAGGATGCAGCCCTCCCTACCTCTGTTTCTCTCTTCCTCCCTCTTTTTCTACAACTTTATGATGCATGGACGGTGAACATTGATGCTGAGGCCTGAGAGCGGCAGAGAAGTTTGGAGGAGAAGTGGGCAGGACGGGCTTGCCCTTTAAAAATTTGTCTGAATTTAAGAGTGAAGACTTTTCTTTCATATCTGGGTAAGTAAAGCAGTTATTTTATCATGCTATGATTTGAATGTATGCATCTGATTCTCTTTAAACTCACTTCACTTACATAATGTCTGTGTAAATTTATTTCAGTCTAGTTTACCATATTATTTATCCTTAAGGAACATATTGTACCTGATCTGACACATCTGACATTACTTTCTGCATTTACGTTTTTCTTCTTTTAAATGGTTGTCAGGTTAATTCAGTGATGTTACATTAAATCAGCTAATTTACATTACCACATGAAGCACATTGTTATTATTTATGTGTAGAAAATGCTGAAGAGAAGAGACACTTAATTCATTACACTTACAAGATTAAAAAAAAACACCATTTGCGTACTGTCTATACTGAAATAAATGCTTTTAGCATTTGGTTAATGTTTTTTCTGAAATAAATGCTTTTTTTAGTTTTGGGTAAAGTAATATTTAACATCACTGAAAAAGTAACAATTGCAGGTTACCACTTGTAATGTGTACAGTACTTAAACTTAAGCAAATACTATGTTTTATGCCTTTGTTTGTTTATTTATTGTATACTGAATGTGAAAAATTAAGAATTGTGCAAAAAAACAAACAAACAAAAAAAAAACAAAACAAACAACAACAACAAAAAAACAATTATTCTGTTGTCAGTTGATAATATAAGTATTTTAAATAAAAGTTAAAACTCTGAATTTTTGATAAGGCAACATAAAATTTAGTCAGAAAATAGACTTAAGTAATCAGCTATTAAAAACTCTTATTTGATGAGATCTGAATAATACACAATCTACAATGTAATCACTTCTGTAAATATTTTGCAAGACAAGTTTGTCACATCACCTTCAGCTGTATCTCAGTACAAATGTATTTGTTTGTTTTAGGATAATTTATATTATAATGTAACCATTTTAGACCTATGTGAGTCACATTTCTATCTGCTTATGAAAAATGGCAGAAACTTTATTAATTAGAAATTCCTTGGAAGGAAAAAAAGTGAAGACGGAAAAAAAATAGAAACATCTCAAATAGAAACATCAACATCCAAGCATCCTCTTCTAAATATATTCTTGTATGTTGACTGTAGACGTGTTATCAAGGAAAAGGAAGCTGGAATGCGGAACCCTGATGGAAACAGCAAATACTACAGGAAGTTGATGAGAAAAAGAAATGTTAAAATTAAAAACAAAATTAAAACACATAATTGTGAGATTACTAAAATCTGTACACATAATGCCTGCCCTTTTCCAAATATAGCACATCAGAATCAAAAAAGGTTATGCTCTAGGTAAGACTTTTCTTACGATTAATTTGACTTAGCAATTCCTGGATGAATTGACTTTAAAAAAATAGACATAGATAGTTGTGTGTAGATCTAACTGAAGCAAGATTGATCAGCTGAAGGGTTTTTGTTGACTCACTGTAGTAGCAGTGCATTAAAAACAACTATATATATATATATATATATATATTTATATATATATATATATATATATATATATATATATATATATATATATATATATATATATATATATATATATATATACAATAACTTTTATGAGTACTGATTAAGATATTCACATCTCAAATGGTCTCATTAACTGAATGAATGACTAAAGTGCTCATCTGTTTGCAGATTATCAGACCACATGATTTGTATTATTTTGAACTTTAAGTAGTCTTGTTGTTGTGGTCTGGCTGATTTTGCCACTTTGATAAATTCTGTATCTGCATGCACGAGTCACCTTCACTTTTGCCTGTGTAGCAATTTTCTCCAGCAGTAGCTCGTGTTGATCACACTGCAGAGATGTTGCTGCCCCCTCAACCCCCTCTTTTAGCTTCTCTCTGTAGAACCTATTTAAAACACCTGCCCTGCCTACCTGCTCCAATTTTACATCTTCTGTACATTGCCAAGCGCTAACATTTGCTGATTTTGACACCAATCTCACTGGCTGTAATAAACTAAACTAATTCCAATAGTATTTTAATATTAAAATAAAATTGTATTCACTTTCATAGAGTAATATTAATTTTAATATTTTACACAGAAGAAGGAAAGTTAAAGGTTTTAAATGCCATGAGGGTGAGTAAATGAATACATTTTTTTTTTTTTTTTTTGAGGGAACTATCTCTTTGTATATTTAGCAATACTTTCAATTAATTAAATATTTTTAGTGAAAGTTTTAAAAAGAGACAGGGACAAAACGCCTTGTTTCTTTGTTTTTATTAAAAACAACAACAACCAGTGGTCTAGCTTATAGTTATGGTGGAGTGCAAGCATATGTATTTAAAGTAGGCCAGAGTCAGACCTTCAACGAGACACTAAAACAGAGGCATGCATGATGCCCAAACCATTCCAACCAAACTTTCTGGACTGCGGTTATTGATTATGCCCATAGAAATGTTTTGTTTAAATGATCTTGATGTAGAAATGAATAGGCAGATCTATTAAAAAACAACAACAACAACAACAAACATCAAGGCAGTACAATCAAAAATATGGTATCATGGTTACATCATAGAAGTGATAAAATTCACCTTCAGTATAATATCAGGCTTCTGACAGTTCAAAATGATATTTAATTCATGCCTATTTTTACATATGAATACATTTAAACAAGTAACTAGGATATTGTTGTCTAATTCTAATAAAAGATAATCAGGGATTTAGAGTAGTGTTTCAACCTATGAATGGGAAGCACTAAAGCACTAGCCATAAAATCATTGTGCCACAGTCTGAATTTCACAAGCTGGCTTAATGTTAACTGCTGTGCAGGGAATCAAATTATGAGCTTAATGATTTTGTTATATCCTTTTGGAAACTTTTTTTTTTTTTTTTTTTTTACATTTTGTGGATGTGGTTCTGATGTCACTCACATTATGCAAATATCTACTCTTAATGCAAAAATAGTGGTAAAAATACTGTATAATTCACAATGTACATGTGTATGTGAACAAAGTAACTGAGTGTCATTGAATACATGATTATCACTGAACTGATTATCATTGATTATCACTGAATACTTAACAACAACAGATTACAGATATTAATATGTAAATCTCAAATTTGGTTTGTAATACAATAAAGCAACACTGAATAAAACATTAAAATTAACAACAACAACAATAATAATAATAATAAAAATAATAATGAATAATATATTCCCTTACAATAAATATGAGCTGCAAATGGAGCAAAATTATAGATGTAACAGCAGAATCCATCATGGTATATATATATATATATACAGCAATATAACTTGAACCATTAAATACTTATTGGAATACAATATGACGTGAAAGTGTAATATATTTATGCATGATAGATAGATAGCTAGATAGCTAGCTAAATAAATAAATAAATAAATAAATAAGAAGCAGTTTATGTCAGTCACAAGGAAATTGAGCGGGTCAAAATGTGCCTAAACAGAAGTCAATACGGGTGTCAGCTTTGCCTAGCAGAGGGTGAGGCTTCCTGGGCTCAAAATCACTGTGGCTCCAGGCTTTGGGCCTGTGCTGCATGTAGTGTTAAAGCATGAGCATGGCTCGGTTACATATGTAACCCTCGTTCCCTGAAGGAGGGAACAGAGATGTCATGTTGGCGACCGACAAATTGGGATCTCGCTTCAAGAGACCAATCTACTTTGAGTGTAAACTAAACAAGCCAATGGACATTGGCATGCGATGATTGCAACCAGCTGCTGCTGATCACAGCGTGAGCATAAAAAGGCAGCCAGTGCAACGCATACCAGGTTTTCGCTGAGGCGCCGAGTCGGTGACCCGGCTGCTCAGCGGTGGTACAGCAGCCGTGGCAGCGGGACCTAATATCTGCGTTCCCTCCTTCAGGGAATGAGGGTTACATATGTAACTGAGACGTACCCTTTTAGTGGGTCACTCTCTACATTACGTCGGTGACCAACGAATTAGGATCCCTACCAAAGGGCCATGGATCCTGCCCCTTCCAGTGACCTGTGCGAGCCGCCTGTGCCCCTTTTTGGTGTAGGCAGGGGCTCATAACAAGAAGACCAGTCAACGTTATTGTAGCACTACCCACTCAGTGAGATTGGATAACACTGGGAAAACATACCCATTCTACTTGGAACAGAAATGTTGTGGAAGCCCCATCCTTCCCGAAAGAGGTTTCAGAAGCACTTACACTTATGAACAACCATTTAGGTGCATATGGAAGAATAGAGGTGATTGTAACCCTATTGGAAAATGGCAGAGAGTCTGCCAGGGAAACACAGGCTTTAAGGCTATACCGTGGACTTTACACATATGGGATCTACTTAGGTCTCTACATATGGAACCCAGTCCTCTACCGGTTCTCATGGATTCATTGAGGGGCTGGTGCCGGATGTTCCGCCACGTCTGGCTGCCAAGGGGATGGAGGAGCTTGACAGGGTCTACAGTATGGACTATCTGGAGCAGTTTTAGCAAGCTGACACTAAACCAGGGCCTCTCAGCGCTTCTATCCGTTTGAGGTGAGAATACAGGAGGATACTGGCTCAACACGAAGGCTATAGGAATCTAGCAAACCTGTTGGGGGTCACCCACCCCGCAGCTCTACAAATATCTGTCAGCGAGGCACCACGAGGATGCAACACTTCTAGTAGAGTGTGCTTGCAACCTGAGCAGGCAGGGAACACCCTGTGCCTGAAAAGCCAGGGTGATGGCATCCACAATCCAGTGGGCCATCCTCTGCTTAGAGATGGCCTTCCCCTTCTGCTGGCCTCCGAAACAGACAAAGAGCTGGTCTGAGGTCCTACAGCTTTGTGTCTGGTCTACATAGCATCTCAAGGCTCAGACGGGACAAAGCAAACATAGGGCTGGGTCTGCCTCCTCTGGGGGCAGTGCTTGCAGGCTCACCACCTGATCCCTGAAGGAAGTAGTGGGAATCTTGGACATATAGCCAGGCCGGGACCTCAGGATTACCTGGGAGTCAGCCGGCCCAAACTCTAGGCATGAATCATTGACTGAAAAGCATGCAGGTCCCCTATCGCAGAAATGGTCTGTGGCGTGGAAGGATCAACAAATGAAAGTACGTGACCTTCAGGTCAATTTGCTGCAAACCAATCTCGGAGATGGATGCACGCAAAGTTTTTCTGCTGTGTTTCTTTTTGAACAGTGTTTCTGCATCAACATGTTGAACGTTAACCAGTGAAGGTCCTGGTTCAACACACGCAGGTCCAAGATTGGACATAACCCACCACCTTTCTTGGGTACAATTAAGTAGGAGCTGTAAAACCCTGTCTTCATATCGGCTGAAGGAACCGGCTCTATAACATCCTTCGCATACTTCCTTGGTGTGAAGCGGATGCCAGTGAACTTGGGGGGATGCCGGTTGAACTGAATCGCATAGCCGAGGCTGATGGTCCACAGAAGTTAGCAGGACGTGATGGGTAGCGCTAGCCAGGCACCCAGATACCATGCAAGCAGGACCAGAGGAGCCTGCTTCTGGGGCAGCGAGGTGGAACACAGGAATCCAACTGAGCGAAGAGGGGTCTGAGTGTGCAGTGCAACGCTTACCTGGTTCTACAGTTTGGCTGAGGGTGCGAGAGTAGGGCCTTTGTTGACGCTCTCGAACCGCCTGCTGCTGACTGCTGGCGGGAGAGGAGGATGAGTGTGGTCCTGTGTTGGTCCATCCATGACTCTCCGTGCCCTCTTGGGACCCAGAGACAGAGAAAACTGCCCTGTCATCGAGATTTTTGTAAAAGAAAAATCTGGGGGATGGAGATCATCCCCCAAAGAGCAGTTTCCTCCCTCTCTGGGTCCCCCGTCCCGGGGCCTCTTGCTCTTCCACTCACCGCCATGTCCGGTGGGGGTGGATGCGGTGCGGAAGTGGGAGCAGATGCAGGGGGCCACCCTCGGCGACGAGGGTGTAAGACGGAGGCAGCTTCTCCACAAGCCATATAAGCACTGCCAGTCAGGCCAGACAAATACCTACAGGCCTGGGAGAGGAGCAACAGGTTTCCCCGCCAGGAGGAGGCGGTCTTAGGACACAACTGCATCGCTACCAACCGCTCCATCGGGGGGATCGCCATATACCCCCTAGCTGCACCCCCATCGAAGGTGGTGAGGGAGGAGGAACCAGTAGGTCGGTTTCTGGCAGTAAAAGGTGCCATCCATGACCTAGTGAGCTCCTCATGCACATCTGGGAAGATGGACACTGGGGTGGGGCACTGAGAACCAGCGCGAGCCACTCCGAGAAACGGTGGAGTTTTCCACTCGAGCCCTACCCTCTCACTGGCCTGGGAAAGCATAGCCGACATCTCCGGATCTGATTCAGACCTTACACTTCTTAATAACACATTTTACTGTGCTTCTAGCCATTGATAAAGCCTTTGAAATCCTTTGTATCCATCTCCTGACTTGTGCCCGTCCATAACTTTATCCCAGGAGATCTTTTGACAGTGCCTTGCCACCCATTGTTGATTATTTGCTTCAGTTGCACTACTTACTGAAACCCTCCAGTAAAGCTCTTTTCATGCTGAGCTTATCAAAATGACCACAGCTGATCACAGTTGAAAGTCAAATGGGTTTGTATGCCATTGAGAAGGTTATTAGCTACACCTGACTGAGTTTACAAGTCATTTTTAGGAGGGTACCCTTACCCTAATTCAAGTGTGCTATTAGTATACTTCTTTTAAACTAAAAATAGGAAAGTATGCTTTTAGTTTACTTTTTATGTACTTCTCAGAAATGGGCTTTATGTACTTATACTTACAAAAATCGAAATATATTTTAACTATACGTGTGCTCCTAGAATCCGTGTTTTCATTGTTATACGGTAGAGGGCCCTAGGACACATCTTCTGTACAGAATTTCCAAAAAAACACAAGTGAAGAAGAAAAAGAAACAACAGATACAAACACATGTAATCTAACACGATCATCTGACATGAAATGGCATCAAAACTGCAACGTTATGGAATAAAATGTCGACCGGTAATAATTACAGTCAAGCTTTGGGGTGTTGATCGACTCCATCTACGTTTTGATTATCATTCTGAATCCAGTTCATAGTCTTTTTTCAGCTTTTTGTTAAAAATTGTATTTCTTTATTTTGTTTATGAAACTTGCCCACATTAAAGTGTTTAAAAAAAGACTGCATGAATCTAGAATAAAATGTTTTCGTTTACAAGCAGATACCCTGTTCTTTCTTTGGATGTTTTGGATGTTCAGATATTCATATAACAAACTGTATACAAATTAAAACCTAAATAGGGATATAGTAGTATACTTAAAGTATGATGTAAAGTTCACTTAAAGAAAACTTATGAGTATACATGCAGTATAAAACTACTAAACTAGTAGTTTACTGAGACTATACTTCAAGGTGTACTAAGTATCTAATTAGTAAACTATCAGTATACCTATAAGTTCACTTTTAGTATAATTGCAGTACAAACTGCAAATATAGAGGTAAACTAGTTGTGTACTCAAAGTCTTCTACTGTTATACTTAAATTATACTTAAAAGTATACTTTTATTTACTAGAGAGTGGGCCAATTTAGTCCCAAGGAGTATTGAAAGAGTACACTTACAAGTATAGTACAATAACACTGACATTTGTATACTTGCTACATTAAGTATACTTAAAAATATACTTAAACTTTACTTATAATAAAATAAACTTAAAGTATACTACTCTTTGTTAAGGGTAATAATTTTTTTTTTTCACCAAATCAATGATTCTGTTTATTTATTTTATTTCTGACATGTTGGTGTTATATCTTTCACTTATAGTAAATATAGCTGGAAAAAATCTAAATGTGATTATTTTAAAGGCGGGTGATTCTTTTCTATACACATTGTACAGTATCTTATAAGTCAGGAGACAACACAGGATTTGTGCCTCTGAAGTTTTTAAAAAATGTCATGGGACAGCAAAGCATACCCTATTTGTGGAATGTGCCAGATGCTTGTGCAAATTGATGATTTGTTTTGTGCTAATTGTGTGTATCATGCTTTAGAAAATTGTCATGCAATGATTGTGCATGTTTCGGACGTGTGTTATGTGCAGTAAGCTAGCAAATTATAAATTTTTAACACTCATGGTCATGGTCCTGCCTAATTTTCTGCTGTTTTACCTAACAGCATAAACTTTTAGACACAATGGGAGCAAATTGGCACAATGAGAAGGCACACACACAAACACACACATTATGTTTCTACATCCACTTGAGAGGATGTTGAGGGCAGTGATTTCTCAAGAAACTGTCAAAACGTATAAACACCATAAGGGTAAAAACACTTTGGCAGTTATAAGGAGGACTTAGTATAATTTAAAATTAATCTCTTTAGAAAATTCTCAGTAGAAATACTGGATGGCTAATATTATTAGTGCTAACATTGGCAGTAGTTGAAGAAAAAAGAAATTTCTTGACTTGACTTCTTGAAAAAAAAAAAAAAAAAAAAAAAAAAACAAAGTGGTCCAAATGAAGAGTTCTGCAGGAAGTTGTTATAACCTTAACCTCTCATATTGAGTTGAAGAGGCAGTTTGAAACCTTCTGTGATTTCTCACCGGTAACTGGACACCATGGCACTGTGATGGAGATCTTCCTAACATGACATGTTTGACTGCTACACGAGAAAACCGAGGAATGTCGAATGAGACAGTTATAGGATGAAGAGTCAAACAAGTTTTACATATCTTCAGGCAGGAGGCATACATTTCTGAAAGGTAAAAAGAAAGACAATGAAAATATGTGAGAGAATGTTCAGCATATTGAATATTAACATATATTAAATATTTTGTGTGGTTATTTTGTAGGTAATATACCATTAGAGTTGGTAAATGTAATTATTTGATTTTTTTTTATTTATTTTTTTTTAGTTAAGACATTCATTTGCCAGAACCGTTGTAGGAAAAAAAATCAAGAAGGTTAGAAAATGAATTTCTGTGAATTAGGTTTGTCTGATTTTTTGAGGTGGTTCCAAACACTGATTTACTTGCCTAATGACTTTTAAAAATGCTTAAAATCCCTGCAAATTTACATACTTTAAAAGTTTTGGTAGACAAATATAATGGGTAAATATTGCTATACATTTACAGTTAGTTAATTTATTGAAGGACCATTGGAAAACATTCCTTATTAATTAATTAATTTATTTATTTATTTATTTGTAATTTTACAGGATATTGAATTTAATTTGGTCAAAGTGACTATTATTATTACAGAAAATTATTTCAAGGTATTTTATAGTAAAAAATATTGATATATAATATAATATAATATAATATAATATAATATAATATAATAGAATATAGTGTGTGTGTGTGTGTGTGTGTGTGTGTGTGTGTGTGTGTGTGTATATATGTGTGTTTATATGTGTGTGTATATATATTATATATATATATATATATATATATATAATATATATATATATATATATATATATATATGTATGTATGTATATATATTATATATATACATACATACCTATTTAATAAAGGTCCTTCTCAAAAAATTAGCATATTGTGAAAAAGTTCATTATTTTCCATAATGTAATGATAAAAATTTAACTTTCATATATTTTAGATTCATTGCACACCACTGAAATATTTCAGGTCTTTTATTGTTTTTAATACTGATGATTTTGGCATACAGCTCATGAAAACCCAAAATTCCTATCTCAAAAAATTAGCATATTTCATCCGACCAATAAAAGAAAAGTGTTTTTATTAATACAAAAAAGTCAACCTTCAAATAATTATGTTCAGCCGCGTTATGCACTCAATACTTGGTCGGGAATCCTTTTGCAGAAATGACTGCTTCAATGCGGCGTGGCATGGAGGCAATCAGCCTGTGGCACTGCTGAGGTGTTATGGAGGCCCAGGACGCTTTCTCTTCACAATATCCCACAGATTCTCTATGGGGTTCAGGTCAGGAGAGTTGGCAGGCCAATTGAGCACAGTAATACCATGGTCAGTAAACCATTTACCAGTGGTTTTGGCACTGTGAGCAGGTGCCAGGTCGTGCTGAAAAAACGAAATCTTCATCTCCATAAAGCTTTTCAGCAGATGGAAGCATGAAGTGCTCCAAAATCTCCTGATAGCTAGCTGCATTGACCCTGCCCTTGATAAAACACAGTGGACCAACACCAGCAGCTGACATGGCACCTCAGACCATCACTGACTGTGGGTACTTGACACTGGACTTCAGGCATTTTGGCATTTCCTTCTCCCCCAGTCTTCCTCCAGACTCTGGCACCTTGATTTCCGAATGACATGCAAAATTTGCTTTCCATCCCAAAAAAAGTACTTTGGACCACTGAGCAACAGTCCAGTGCGGCTTCTCTGTAGCCCAGGTCAGGCGCTTCTGCCGCTGTTTCTGGTTCAAAAGCACACGCCCTGTGCACGGTGGCTCTGGATGTTTCTACTCCAGACTCAGTCCACTGCTTTCCCAGGTCCCCCAAGGTCTGGAATCGGTCCTTCTCCACAATCTTCCTCAGGGTCCGGTCACCTCTTCTCGTTGTGCAGCGTTTTTTGCCACACTTTTGTCCTTCCCACAGACTTCCCACTGAGGTGCCTTGATACAGCACTCTGGGAACAGCCTATTCGATCAGAAATTTCCTTCTGTGTCTTACCCTCTCGCTTGAGGGTGTCAATGATGGCCTTCTGGACAGCAGTCAGGTCGGCAGTCTTAACCCATGATTGCGGTTTTGAGTAATGAACCAGGCTGGGAGTTTTTAAAAGCCTCAGGAATCTTTTGCAGGTGTTTAGAGTTAATTAGTTTGATTCAGATGATTAGGTTAATAGCTCGTTTAGAGAACCTTTTCATGATATGCTAATTTTTTGAGATAGGAATTTTTTTGGTTTTCATGAGCTGTATGCCAAAATCATCAGTATTAAAACAATAAAAGACCTGAAATATTTCAGTTGGTGTGCAATGAATCTAAAATATATGAAAGTTTAATTTTTATCATTACATTATGGAAAATAATGAACTTTTTCACAATATGCTAACTTTTTGAGAAGGACCTGTATATATAAAATCATCAAAGGCTGTGAAATACTGAATTTTTTGTACATTTTTTTTTTTTTTTTACTTGGCTTTCAAAAGCCTTTTTGCAAGTGCAGGTCATATGTAGCCTGGGCGCCAGCCCGAACCCCGCCCACAACATTTTTTGGACGGGAAGTTCGGTCTGGACTCGATCCATTGAGGAGTAATTATGCTAGGCTCCCAGAAGGCCGAGCCAATCAAATTGCCATGGCGGGCTTTAATCGATGATGGACAGGCTATCTGCGGCTACGTAAGATAGGGCGTCTTGGAAGGTAGGCTCACGATCTCTTTTCTCTGAAGCCTCAGATGAACACGCTTCTTCAGCCTTGTCTCTTTCGTCGTCTTTACATTTTTTAAAGTTAGTCAAGTCGCGTTGCTTGCAACCGTGTAATAAAGTTGAGACAGGGCCGACAAATGCGATAAGATTTATTTTCATTATTGTCGAGATCTAATCCTAAACAGAGAACTTGTTCGTATATACATGCACCTTTTGTTTTTTCTCTCAAAAATGTTATTCGTGCTTGTAAGTACTCCGCGAATTCTTAAATTCTTTTTACAACAGCGGCAAAGATCATTTACACTCATTACTTTCCTACTTCTTCCAGTTCCAGCGTGCGTGCGTGCAGTTGAACTCTGTTGACAACTATGCGTTGCTCAACATACGTCACTTACTGCGTTGTTCTGATTGGTTGTAGGTCTATCCAATTGAGTGCAGAGTTTTTTTTTTTACTGGTTCGGTTAAGACACGCCCCATAATTCAAGTGCAATGGAGCAGTATCAGACTCACATTCTGCCTAGAATATGAGTATGACGAAGTCAGGCTAGGTCATATGTGCAGTTATGCAAATGTAAAAAAAAAAAAAAAAAAAAAAAAAAAAAAAATTTTAAAACCACCACCACAACAACACCACAGAACCTAACTATATAAATGAAGACAAGAACAAACAGACTGATAGTAATCAGGAAATCTGGGTCCAGAACTCAAAATATAAAGGACAGACTAGATGGAGAACTTGAAAGGGCTACTGTCAACCACAGTCACATGACCACCAAAACACGTTTCCAAGCATTCATTTTTACCAGAATGTGTAGAATGGAGCTCCGCCATCCGTTAGGCCTCCAGGGCTAAGATGGCAGGTTAGGGCTGTCTGTTTCAGGATTTGAAGTAAGCAGTTTGTTTATACCGAAGACAATCTTTATTATGAGAAAAAAAAAAAAAAAAAATCTTACTTTGTTGCTTCTTCTGTGCCTCCTTCTCCATCTGCTTTGCCCTCTTCTTCCATCTTCTGCTCATCTGAGATCAGCTCCTGGTTCTTATGTCTGCGAATACATTTAACCACCACCATGGACAGAATGAGCAAAGCTAGAATTCCCCCCACAGATGCCCCGATGGCGACAGCAATAGTTGAATCCCTTGGTGGCGGTACTGGGCAGAGGAAGACAAAAAATTAGCGATGTTAACAACAAAATACACCAGAGTAGCATATTGCTTCTGTGAAAGAAGTGTATTCTGAAAAAAAAAAAAAAAAAAGAAACTGTGTAAAAAATAGTACATTTATATTTATTAAGATATTTCTGAGTAGTTACGGCATCTACCACTAGTGTCTAATTGACCAAATTTTGGGGATGTTTATACTCCGCTTCAAATGCACTTCAACTGACCATTCCACAATAATCTTCATTTATTATGATCATATATGCCTACATGAGCATGCTTATTATTTTTCATAAATTTATTCACACTCATGTATTCATACTTTTTGTAAATACAAAATACAATAACCAAAAATGGCTGTGGCCTCTGGGACACATTCATTAGTTTTTTCTTCACGTTTTTGAAAAGTTTTGCATACAGACAACAACGTTGTCGGAACAATCCCTTTTTTTGCCTGTCTGCATTTCAAGCCCCCAAAACACTGTTGTCTTGTAAATTAGTGGAAAAAACACATACAAATGTAGTTTTTAGTTGAAAATGGTGTTGCATAAACTACCTCTTAGTACTCGTTGCATTCTCAATGTCACAAGGGGTGCTAGAGCAGATATTAGTGTTAAGTCTTCTTAAATTTCTCTTTCAGGTGGACTACTGTCAAATTGTACCAACTGTTTAAATCTTTCTCAGCAAATAAAGGTTGTTTTATTATGATCTTGTATACAAAACCTATGTGTGTTTTCGTCAAATTAATATATATATTTTTTTTTCTAGGCCAAAACCTGGGAATTAGTTAGCATATCCACAGTCTGATTTGTATCCACAGCTGTACATACAAATTTAGTCTATTTCTAAAGTTGTGTTCATTTGTGAAGATTATCATGATGAAAAAACAAAAAAACAAACAAAAAAAAAACATGTAAGAATCATAAATGTTTGTTGTTCACAGAGCCAATGGAGATTTGGGTTTTGGGGAACCAGGGTGATGCTAACTACGGATTGGCCTACAAAAATACGACTTCTATGCAGCGCTCTATTCTAATTCTGGACTTAACAACACCTGCAATAAGGAAACCCCATTCATCATGGCCTCTCCTGAAATAACCCTGCTTGAAGGCCAGACCAATTTTGTTGTACAGCTTCTTGGCCCATGCTGAAGCCTTACATTCAGTCAGGACGATGAATTGGATGGTGCCGTGACCCTGAATGCGGTCTGGAGGGTTGCGCACATAGCAGTGGTAGATGCCCTCATCCATCAGCTGTACATCTAAGATAGTGATGGTCAGGTCGTTCTTATCCAGGTTTCCAGAAAATATGACTCGATCTCCAAATCGGCTTGACTTCAAGGGTGTTATCTTGTTCTTATACGTCATGAATGGAAAAGAAGACATTTTGAATGAAGGTAGATTGAGAAAATTAACAAACAAGAGAATCATGTAAATTTAAGGAATTAGTTTAGCATGGTATTAGCATGTTTAGTCTTTGTTTTCTCTCACCATCTCCTCTGTGCTATTGCTTGTCTCCTGATAGGTCCAGTTCATGGCAAACTTGATGGGGTCCAGCTTGTAGCATGAGGTGAATGCACAGGGGATTCTGACATCTGTCCCGTTGAGAGCGTAGATCTGTGGTGGCACCAGCACATCCATGGAGTTCACTGGACAGGCTACAAGAGATGCAAATATACACATCTAATTCCTGCCATCTGATGGGTGAGATACTCCTGTAAAGTGCATGCATGTTTTATGCATGCATGCAAAATAGTTTGAATAGTAGTCTTATTTAGCTTCTGATCATGGATACATCATTTTGTCATTCAAACACCTTTAAAAGTTAATTTTATTATAAAATTACTAGTTTTGACTGTCAATCCAAATTGTATAAGCCTTGTTCAAATTGGTTGATAGTTGGTAAGATTTCGTAATGTTTTTGAAAGAAGTCTGTAATGCTCACCAAAAACACATAAAAAAAAAAATACAAAAAAATACAAACAAACAAACAACAACAACAGAAAAACAACAACAACAAAAAAGCAGGTATTTTGTGAAAATATTATTCAAATTTTACAATGATTGTTTCCTGTTTGGATTTTTTTTTGTTTTTTTAATTTTCAGCAGCCAATACTCCAGTACTCAGTGTTACATGAAGAAAATCATTTTCATTTTAATTTAGTGCTCAAGTATTATTATTTTCAATGTTGAAAATAGTTAAGC
The DNA here is from genome assembly GCF_018340385.1 of Cyprinus carpio. Classification (NCBI taxonomy): domain Eukaryota; kingdom Metazoa; phylum Chordata; class Actinopteri; order Cypriniformes; family Cyprinidae; genus Cyprinus; species Cyprinus carpio. The sequence continues at coordinate 10,700,374 of NC_056586.1, forward strand.
TGCTTATTTTCTATTTTTCCATTTTTATTTTTTTTGTGGAAACTGTGATTTTTTTTTTACCCTAAACTTTTTAACAGAACTGATAAGTATCACTTTTTTTTTTTTTTTTTTTTTTTTTTTTTACACTTAAAATATTACAGTGCAAGAATCTGAGAACACAATGAAAATCACTGAAAAGACATTCTGAAATTCAGGCTTCACTTAAATATTAACCATTTCCAATAAATGTAAAATATTTTAATATTAATGTCATTCTACTCTGAACAATGTGTTTACAAAGCCTTAAATTAAATCATATATATATATATATATATATATATATATATATATATCTATAATATATATATATATATAATATATATATATATATATATATATTTTCCAATGTTTCCAAGTTCAATGTAAATAAATTACTTATTTGTATCTGTATTAAATTTAAACTATAAGTTGCATTGTTATTAGTATGGTAATTAATTGCCCAAAATGTTATCATGTTGTCTAAAGGTTTATTTTCTCCACCTCTGCACCATTCCATCCCTCTGCAGTCAGGAGTTTTGTGTTTCTGGACAAGTTCCCACTGCTGCAGCAGTTATGCTTTATTGGCTCAGCTCTCTGCAGTAGTATCAGCAACTTCGTCACACCCTCCCATCCCATCCCCCCTCAAAGTGCTGCAGTTTAGTCCATCCCCCTCCCTTTAGAAAAATCAGGTGTCGTCATGGATAGAGAGCAAGAACTAGAGCAGCTGCATTCAGAGAAAACATACACACACAAACCTCATGCATATGTGAATAGCTTCAGTAACTATTATGATTTATAGTGCGTTAAATCCAGTGTGCTTACTAGGCATCATCTGAACTACACAGATATACAACAATACATTATATACATAGTGTTTTTTGTGCTACAAATGATGCAGTACTGCATCATCTCACTGCATCCTACATAGGCTCCAAGTGTGGGCTAAAATACACACACACACATGTTCAGCATAAATATACACACACACATGCAGAGTCAGCACTCGGCCGGCTGTGTTACTCAATACCAGCACTACGTCAATGTCGTCTGTCTCCACCCACCCTTTTACCTTCATGTATATTTAGTCTGTTTCTATCTGCGGTCTGTACCAAAGCAGAGACATTGACAACACTGACATCTCTAGCCCACTCTTGGGGTGCCGATTTGATTATCATGTACCAATATTCACAGGTTCAGAGTGCTGTAGGCATAACATACTGCAGTGTAGCTCTTTCTCACCCTCTCTCAAACAACAGTCCCTGACAAACCCTAGCCCTACACCCTCCCTGCACTGTCTGTGTCCTCTTTGTTCTGCTCTCAAGGTTATGGTAAAAGGAGAAATGTGGACAAGGTACATTGTGGAGCCGGATATTCAGGTAAAAACAAATAATTAAATAATACACAGCACACACACAATACATGGGTAGATTACTTACAAATTGTAATCCATTTCTAGTTCAAAATTACATGACGAAAATGGTCTTTTGACCTAACTTGACCTAACAGATTTCATTTCAATTCCAGTTTATTTGTATAGCAATTTTCGCAATCCATGTTGTTTCAAAGCAGCTGTACAGAATATATTTGTTTAAATATAACAATGGGGTATGTGTTGAACGTCACTTGACCAAACTGGAAAACAGGTCTCAACACATCTGTTTGATGGAGAAAGTCTTAACCGATGCTGATATCTATTGACATAAGCTAACCAAGCTAGTTGTTTTTATTCTTGCTGTTTTATTCCATTTTTATACCCCCCAAAAAAATGTTTATGAAAATGATTAAATAGATGACTTATTAGGAAAATAAAGCTCTCCCTACACCTACAGTAGGTAGACATCCAAAACGTCGTTTCTACCGCCGCTCGTACCGCCGCCGCGGCGTCTGCAAAGTGCATTTGCAGCTTTTGACCGCTGAGTGGCGCTTTAATCACAGGTTTTTCAAACAAGCGCATCAAAGCACATTTTCGCAAATAGACGTCAGCTTTGCCTCACCGAAGTGTTATATTTGATTGCAGTCGGGGAAAATGAAAGAAAAAATATTTAATATTCACAGATGAAAGTTTAGTCCCTATGAAGATATGTGCATTTCTTAGAACGAATTCAAGCAGGATAAATGTCAAGCCTATGAGCCTGTGCTTATATTTTCCCTACACAATATTTTAGATTAGACACATTTAAATAGTGTGCAATATTATTTATATAATATGAATTATGTGTTATATTATTAAAAAGAAAATGTGGTTTACTTTGCCTCAGAGCATTAAAAGTGATCGCCTATTGTGAGCTAGGCTTGCGTGTTTTATAAATTATTTTCTTTATTTTAGTAAAAGGTAAGGCACTGTATAATTTCGCTCCCATTATTTAGGCCTAATTAAAACAAGAAACGAATAAATTAAACCTGCACGATTTAACTAAATCATATCGGGAAACCCGGCCCAGAACAGATAGCCTAAACAACAGAACAGGACAGAAAATAATAATATAAATATAATATAGGCTAAATAAAAAAAACATAAAATAGGCCTACAATGAATAGCTTTATATTTTTTATACTTAAATAATTAACATATTACGACGACAAAAATAAAACACTGAATCAGTTTGAAGCTTTGAAAAAACCACCAAAAAAATGTCCCCATCAGACAAAGTTTTTTCGTATAGATGTTTTCTGAAAACTTAAAGCTTTTTTCTTCATAAAACGAGTTGGACATCATCATCATACAAATGTCTGCGTATGGACCAGTTTAAATCAGAAGACTAAAATTCGCCTGCAGAGAATAAGGATGAAGGACAACAAATAATGAGCCACTCACACAAGGTATAATGTTTAACTGATTTTTTTAGTTTTTGATTTGCGTAGAATGCAAATTTTTGTAGAACTTGAGAAATAGATAAAGATAAAATAAAATACAGGAAATGGAAAAATAAAATACTGAAAATAAGTGTGGCTTCAACAAATAAAATAATTTCTTTAAACACCGTTTTTTCTTAGGGTTTTCAAGGACTTTAAATACTCTAAAGGACTCATTTTCTAAACAAAATAAATAAAGGACAAAATAAATGTATATTCTGCTATTACTTTATGCTAATACTTGTTTTTAACCTGGGTTACACACCTCCCAGCAGTTTACGCACGTACCAAGCAGAAATGACATAAGCCCATATATCTTTACAGACAGCCAAGTATAAAACACAAAATGCAGTTAGAACCCACAAACATTCATCAACAATTCACCTGCTTTTTTTAAAATTAGCTGCTAACAACTGTCTATAATATAGACGGACAAACTGTTCTTCAACTTGAAATGGATTTTGCGTACGCGCTGCAAATCAAATGTAACAAGTTTACTCAGCGACCAATAAGCATTCGAAGCCTAGTAACGTGCCATGAACAACCAAAATTATGCATTTTCCACATTCTTTTTATTTTATTTAATTTAAGTTACAGTTTGAACATTTAATATTAAAATAATAACTAAAAGGGATTTTTTTGAGGGGGCCACGCCATGGCCTGTAGGAGGGGCATCAATGACCGCTAGGGGGGGCACGGCCCTCGAATGCCCCACCACAGCGCCGGCACTGTCTGAAGTTATATTTGTTTGTTCACGAAGTGAATGTGATGCACAAAGTCATTTTTAGATGCAATGGAAAAATAAAGCTGGATAAAAAGATACACGAAAACCCGCTAAAAAATAAATTACATTTGTGAGAGCTGCATTTTATTACATTCAGAAATAATAACGGCAGGCCTAATAATGCTATAGGCTAATGTACCAACAGGACATTTTTAGTTCCCTTCACTTTTACAACAAATCCTTTAAATTTTAAAAAATTATCAGAACAGAACAAGAATTACAAATATATAATTCTAATGGATAAATATAATTGCAGCAGGCTATATATAATAATATAGGCTTATAAACAACAACAAAAATATAATAATAATTAAAAATAATATAAAGCGATACATTATGTTGGGCTTATCTCTCTCATTTCGGACAAATCCAAACATGTTGCCCATTTGAAGCTAAACTCTTATTCATTAGGTCAAATAGGCTTTGGATTTCACACGTGTTTCAGCCTAGTTCAGTATCGGCGAAAAAAAAAATCATAATTAGCAAAATTATGCCAAAGTGGCCCCGCTGCGCGCGCCGCATGGCTCGGTGAAGGACTGCTGTTTCCAATGAATATGTGCGCGTGAGGCACCAGCGCGATCAAAGTCACAATTCACAATTATTGGTCACACAGTAAAGGCATAATTCAAAAATGCAAAGTGGTTAGCAGTTTAAAAAAATCAAGAATAACAGAGTTAATAAGAATTATTTGTAAATGCTGGACCGTTCTCATTTCGCTCTGCAAATGGAACCTGAAAGATTATTATTATTATTATTTTTTAAACCAAGAATGAACCGAAATGAAAACATTTTAATCCATATATATATATATATATATATATATATATATATATATATATATATATAGATATATATATATATATATATACAATGACTGTTTAAAAACAATAGCATGGCATAAGAGCCTTTGTGTAAAGGTTTTTTTTATTTTTTGAGATGAGTAGATTGTAGCCTAAGACTATCCTATTTTTAATGGCTTTTAAGGATGTTATAATGTATATTATAATAGTTATTGTTGTTGAACGTCTTCCTTTCATTTTACAATTTACATTCAGTTCGCAACCCGTCCCTTTGCGCCACCTGTCTGGTCGGGTTTTCGCGAATGATTCTTAACAAGGCGCCCTGAACGCGTCTGATTTGCAGTTAACGCCGCGGCCCTGCGGCGGCGGTACGCGCGGCGGCATTAACCATTTTGGTTGTCTACCATCTGTACACCTAACCCTATCAGATAAAACACTTTATTATTAAATAACTGTGAGGCACTTTATTTCCATTTTTAGGATATTTCCTTAATTTTTATTGAAAATAAATGCATTTCCGATCTGATATGTGACTGGAAAAGGGAGAAGAATGCGAGAAGAATGAGTGTGGCAAAGGGCAGATTCAAACTTGATCGCATCAAAATTTAGTGTGTGTATGTGATATATGACCATGGACCACAAACCAGTCTTAATCTACTGGGGTATATTTTTAGCAATAGCCAAAAAAAAAATAAAAAATAAAAAATAAAAACCTTGTATGGGTCAAAATGATACATTTTTTATTTTATGCCAAACCACATTAGGATATTAAGTAAAGATCATGTTCAATGAAGATATTTTGTAAATTTCCTACCGTAAGTATAAAAAACTTAATTTTTGATTAGTAATATGCATCGCTAAAAACTTTAAAGGTGATTTTCTCAGTATTTAGATATTTTTGGACCCTCAGATTCCAGATTTTCAAATAGTTGTTTGGCAATCTCTGCCAAACAGTTGTCAGATCCTAATAAATTATACATCAATGGAGAGCTTATTTATTCAGCTTTCAGATTATGTATAAACTCAATTTCGAAAAATTGACACTTAAGAGTTTTTAAGGTTTAAGGTTTTGTGGTCCAGAATCACATATGTGATATATACATGAGTCTAACATATACAACATATACAGTCTAACAGTGCTGGGACATTTTACTGTTCAGCTCAAGACTCACTCATATTCATCTGGCATTTCTAAATTATGATATCATCTCTTTAATTTCAAAAGTGAACAGTATAAGGTTGTTAAAATTGATGTAACCACAACAAAACTGCTTAGATGGATCCGTACACCACATATAGTGTATTTCTGCCTAATGACTGAAATATTGTGGGTAAAACTTTGAGTGAGGCAATCCAGGCATCTGTATTTCAAACAGAAGCAGATCTTATAGTCTACCATATGTCACATTCAGCTTACAGACAACTGTACTACTGCAGTTGCATATTATCTATTGATTCACTATTTAAAGGGACAGTTCACCTCAAAATCAAAATGAATATTCTGTCATCGTTTACACACCCTCATGTCTTGAAATCTGTATGACTCTCAGTATTTCCTACATGCTCACAGCAGCATGTCAGCGGATGTATTAGCAATGGTAAGTGCAATATATATTACCTTGCTAAACTCTCTGAGAGTCGTCATGCCATATATATATATATATATATATATATATATATATATATATATATATATATATCTATATATATATATATATCTATATATTATATGTTCCTCAGAGATAGAAGTTTCTCATGCTTAGCAATAATTATTTGATCAAAAATACAGTTAAACTGCAATATTGTGAAATATCATCTATCTATCTATCTATCTATCTATGCAATGGTTCTGAAGAAGAAGAGGAGGAGGTTTCAATAATGAAAGTGAGTTCAGTAGCTTTTGTGGCTTGTGGAATAATTCAGTATTTTCCAGGAAGCTGACTAAAATGTATTATTAACTTCAATATCTTGAAGAATAGGATGCTGCACAAATATTGCTAAAAGCCATAGTATTTATCTGTATACCTGAATATGGAATTGATATGCAAATAATTTTTGCCAACGCAAGTCACTATGTAAGACAAGTCCTCTTGAAGACAAAACTTGTATTAAAATTCATACATGCAATATATCATATTCATATAGACAATATAACACTTTAGACACATTTTAGGCCTACCATTGCAAAAAATAATAATAATAATAAATAAATAAAAAATATCAAACCAAATGCCATTTAATAAATAATTATACTTAGAACATGTTTAATAGTTGAGGCTCTTAGATTTTGATTTGTGGCCATATCATCTAACCTCATTAGATAATTTAAATTAGAATTAGGAGGACTTTCGAGATAGACGGTTTTAGTGAAACTGGGTTTTACTATAATTGCAGGTCATGTTCCTCTACCGTCACCGAAACAATGTGTTTTACGCCCTCTGGTGGCTTTTTCAAAAGACTGCATTGCTTGAATTCAACTTCCCCATTCAGCTGTGTGAAACTCTTCTGGTGTGTACAGCTCCTTTTTTGTTTATATTGAGCCTACAATGAACAGATTTTCACTAAGACAATTTTGATGAATTAAAGTTTGCGGACAATACCACATGGATTATGCACAAGAAAGTAGGTCATCTGCCTTCTGCAGAAATAATCCTCATGCTACCTTCACCAGAAACGGTTTTATGGGGCCACAGCTGTAACAGTAAACATATTCACAAAATAACCAGAACATGCACATGGTTATGAATTATTTAAACTAGTTTTGTTTGCTTGTTCAGACATTATCATTATTTTCCTATTTAACTGTCAGCATAGTATTTATTGTACTTTTTTTTTCAGCATATTTACTAAGCAGCCAATGGGAGGCAGCATGCAGTTCATTATACACTGTATTCACAATATATTGCGTTTACGTTTTGATCCACCAGCAAAAATGATTCAAAACGGAGCAGAATAAATGGTTTTGTCTCAGAGCAGCAGACAGCAGTGTTTTGTTTTTGAATGTGGCAGCGTTTTAAAGGACTCGCTCATAAACACATTCACGTGTTGCCACCTACTGGTGTAACAATGTAACTTGAAGAAAGCGTAAAAAAAAAAAAAAAAAAACGGTGATACAAATAGTGATACAAGGACCTGACTGTATAATGCAAAACAGATCATTAAACCCGCATTCATTACATAATTTAAGCAGTGTTTATTAATGCTGCTGGTCTGAAACACCCAGAAGTGCTGTTTCCTATTGTGTGACAATGAATGGGAAAAAAATAAACTTAATATAGACATAATATGTCCTGTTTACGTTCCATACTGAAGCTGAATGCGCTCACATATGGCATCACAATCAAAGCAGGGATAATGCTATTGGCGATGTGAAAAACACAACAGTGCTGCTTAATGTTTTACAGATGATCTGTAACAATATTAACTATCAAACGCTATGATGCAATGACATACACCTAATTTGATTAGCATCCTTTTTTATAACACATACACCTGGCTAGACTGCAAACTATCTGTTTGGCTGGTACATTGAAATTATTTCAAACGACGAATGGTCTTCTATTTTTTCTTTTCATATCAGAAGCTTTTTTACTTACCCAGAAATATCATCAATGCAACACAGGATAATTTCAAAGCGGACGCCCACTGCGTTCTCCCAAAATGCAGTAACATAGGCATTTTGTTCGATGACAATAAACGTAGCTAAAAATAAGAGCAGAAAAGCGTTTGAGATCTATTTCTTCGTTTCAATTACATATAGAAAACACGGAAAATGTTTTTATTTTGAGCTATGATATGGCTGGCAGTGTCTGTAGCAGGAAATCTGGTTGATATCATGGTTGTGGTTTGTTATTTGTACTACTTGAGGGTTCAATTAAACCATGTTATAATACACCATAATAGCAGAACATAAAATAATATGACTAATTTCACCAGATTAAAAAGAAGGAAGAAAAAAAAATCGGAATGCATCTCTATATTATGTGTCTTTCCTCTATTGAGGAAAGTCAGAAATCAGTCTAAGAAATTCAAGCGGCCGTTGACGTAAAACCAAATAATGAGGCTCTAGCTTGCAGTAGGACCACCTCTCCTCATCTCCTCACTAACGAAGATCAAAGTGCACTAGAAATGAACAGGAGATAGAAATACACGTAAGGAATGAGAATGGTGCCGAAAAATATGATGATGATGATGAAGCTTATTAAAGCTATACTTTCTACATAGGCATCTACCATAAGGCTTTGTATTTATCTGATTAGTGAAACGAGTACTACATTTAGGGTGTGCCTTAATGCCAATAATGGTTTAAGCCACTAGTTTTATTTTGTTTTATAAAACTATTGGTCTGTGGTTCCTCAAATCTCAAAGGGCAGAGTTGGCATGAATACTTAAGTGTGTAATCACTTCTCCGCTATTAGGAAAAAGATGCTGGCCTCAGAGACAGAGACAGTGGGTCTGTTATAAGAAGTAGCAATTTCATGCTAATGAGAAGTCATTGAGAAGAAAAAGAGGAAAAATAGGATGTTAGGTAATAGATGATGGCATTGGAGATGCATGCATATTTAGACAGATGAAAACAGATTTATATTATGAGGGATAATGTACTGTACAGTCAGTCAGTGAGTACTGAAGAAACAAAAAATGCAAACAGGCCTGTTGGGAAATATATTATACATATCTGACAATGGCTTTTACTCTAATTCATTTAAATTATCAGTTATTTTGTGTCTCATCTTTTAAGCGACATGATCTAATTGATAAATCTTGGTGGCAGCGGACATATATGGGTTCCTCATCTTTTGGCTGCCAGTCAGAGGGAAGACGTCTGCTGCATCCAGCTGTGACAGGAGCGTCCGGTGCAAACGGGAAACCATGCTGCTTCCAGCCATTGAGAATACACACAAACACACACAAACAAAAGCAATTTTACATCTTGTGAAAACAAGTTATAAATGGTTATAATCAGTTAACACATGAAGGGATGTATGCACAAAGAATAGAATTAATATGTGCATTATTAACCTCCAAATTGCATTATTAAGTATATTATTGTTGTTGCAAATATATATATATATATATATATATATATACATATATATATATATATATATATATATATTTATACACAGTACAGGTCAAAAGTTTGGAAACATTACTATTTTTAATGTTTTTGAAAGAAGTTTCTTCTGCTCATCAAGCCTGCATTTATTTGAATACAGAAAAAAAAAATTAATATTGTGATATATTATTACAATTTAAAATAATTTTTAAATTTATTATACTTTAAATTATCATTTATTTCTGTGATGCAAAGCTGAATTTTTAGGATCATTATCACATGATCCTTTAGAAATCATTCTAATATGATGATTCATTATCAAAGTTGGAAACAGTTCTGCTGCTTAATATTTTTCAGAACATGTGATACGTTTTAGGATACTTTGATGAATAAAAATTAAAAAAAAAAAAAAAAAAAAAAGTAAAAAAAAAAAAGAAGAAGCTATGTTTTTAAACTATAAATATTTTGTAATAACAATATACACTACTGGTCAGTAATTTGGGGTCAGTATTTTTTTTTTCTTTCTTTTTTTTAAATAAAATCAATACTTTTATTCAGCAAGGATGTGTTAAATTGATAAAAAGTGATAGTAAAAAAAAATATATGATTAGAATATATATTATTAGAATTTTATATTTTTATTTTGAATAAATGCAGTTCTTTTTAACCTTTTATTCATCAAATATATTAGACAGCAGAACTGTTTCCAACACTCATAATAAATCAGAATATTAAAATGATTTCTAAATGATCATGTGATAGACTGGATGTTACATGTGACACTGAAGGCTGGAGTAATGATGCTGATATTTACAATATTACTGTTTGTTCTGTATTTTTGATCAAATAAATGCAGGCTTGATGAGCAGAAGAAGAGACTTCTTTCAAAAAACATTAAAAATAGTAATGTTTCCAAACTTTTTGACCTGTACTGTATATATAATATATATATATATATATATATATATATATATATATATATATATATATACTATATATATATTATATATATATATATTAAATAAATCAACAGAAAATTAAATGTACAGTCTATATAAAATATATATTTCATTTAATGGTGCATATTAATATATATATATATATATATATATATATATATATTATATATATATATATATAGAATATATATATATATGTATGTATGTTTGTTTGTTTACATAATGTGTGTCTACTATCGTTTATATATATATATATATATATATATATATAATATATATATATATATATACATATTCAGTACATCTTTGTATATCATTTCATAGTTCTGTTGTCCATGAAATATATATTGAATGTACTGATAAGCATTTATGATAAATACTTATTAATGTAATTTATGTTGTATATCATGTATTTAAATAGTATATATCATGTATTTAAATAGTTTGTATTTACACATTCGTAATGATTAAGTTGCAATTTAATATATTTCAAATATACCAACTTTGTAATATTGAATAGTAAAATTATAATCAAGTACTTCACATGTGCTTTAGTACAGTATGTTAGTCAGCAAATCAAAATAAGTGTACTTATTTAAAGTATGAACTAGTTACTAAAATGATTGAAAATGCATGTTTAATGTTTAATTTGAAATTAATATTGAAAGACACTTTTTAAAAGTGTGTTAAGAATCATGGTCATGACAGTGTTTCTCTTTAAGTGCACTTACGTGGCCTTTTAGATCATTAATATTGTATTATTAGCAAGTACAGGTTTTTAAAAATATACTTTATAGATTTGAAGTGCACAACAAGTATTAATACAACTAAGAACACTTATTTTTCACAAGGGAAGTTTAAAAGCAGACAAGATCTACTCTCACTTAACATTGTTGTGGTGTTTGGAAAAAAAAAGTACAATTTACAGAAAATTTTAATAATGAACTGTATAAAACAGATGAAGATTTGTTTTTTTTGTTTTTTTTGAACAACAACTCACTTATTCAAATATGACTTTTTCAAGTCAACTGAATCTTACCATGGTAATATAGATGTTGTCTGGACTGCTGGGAGGACTGTTCGTGTCTGCCAGATCAGGCATAGAGCTGCACCCCACCTGACACACAAAATAAGCTGAAAGGTCATCTTCAAAACCCATACAACAACCAAAAAAAAAAAAAAAAAACCTTTCAACATTCCAGAATCAAACCTCAACCAATGTTTTCTTAATTTAAACAGTAAACATAAATCAATGTAAATTTTATTTAATAATTGACTTTATCAAGTAAAGAAAGCAAAGAGAGGAAATGAGAGCAGACATGCAGAAGGAAGTTCACAGATAGTGTGTTACCTTGTATGCCATTCTGTTGTCTTCTTTGTCAGTGTTGGTTTTAACTTCTTCTATTTGTTGCCTAGTAGAAAATGAAGCACAACATGAAGCCAGAAAAATATCCTACAACTGCCATATCTCTCTGTGAACTGACAATGACTTACTTTGAGTTGTTTTCTCTCTGGGTTGATCTACAAGCCTTCCACCCCAAAAACATGGTTCCAATTAGTAACACAAACCCAGACACTGACACCAGGGGCAGCCACCAGGGAGGATGTGCCTGCAGACGATTCACACCTGGACTGTTTCTCCTGGTCAGTACTGAAGAAAATAAAGGGGAGAATTGAGTTTGGAGCTCTTATACAAACCAATCCAAACCTTTAAAATGTTAGTATTTTATAAACTTTGACAGGTGTTTACTGCATGCTATGGATTACAACTATTTCAAACGTTTACAAAGTTAAATTTTACACATTTTAGCATCTCTATATAGCTATCCATTATTATTATTATTATTATTATTATTTCATTTATTTTTGCATTTATTAGCAAGCTAATATCTGAACACATAATTTAAATGGAAGAATTACTCAATAAGTAATATGCACAAATTTGGTGTCCGTAATATTTAAATGTTTTTGAAAGAAGTCTCTTATGCTCACTAAGGATGCATTCATTTGATCAAAAATTCAGTAAAAACAGTAATATTGTGAAAAAAATTATGACGATTTTAAATAACTATTTTATTTTATTTTTAATGTAATTTATTCCTTGTGATGCAAAAAAAAAAAATAAAAAAAAATTCAGCAGCCATTATTCAGTGTCACATTAGCATACAGAAATCATTTAACACTTATATATATATATATATTAGCTGTTTGCTCTGTTTAATTAATTATAAAGACCTAAAGCTACACAAATATTTATTTATTATTATTTACTTTACTTGTTAGTTGAAATTGGATACAGCAAAATCTACATTTAAAATGTGATCACGTACTATATTGGTTATTAATTTGAACTAAAATAGATTAAATAAATGCATATAAGGGTAGGCACATCTATGTCATAGGGCCTGTCCCCAAATCAGACCATCACAGAACATGCATGCGATATCTTTATTCTTTTAAGCTATTGTATGTCCAACATAACTGAACATTTAACACTTAAACACTATCAGGTTTTTCTATTTCCTCAAAAATATGAATTTTTACTCATCAGTAAAACTGACTACAATTTAAATATTTTGTAAATGTCTTTACTGTCACTTGTGATCAATTTCTTGTCTCATTTTTGAATATTATTATCCTTTTTCCAGTAACTTGCTAACACTTTACAATGAGGTTCATTAGTTAACAGTAGTTAACTGTATTAGTTAACATAAACTAAGCATGAACAATACTTCTACAGCATTTATTGATCTTAGTTATTGTTCATTTCAACATTTACAAATGCATTACTAAAATCAAAAGTTGTATTTGTTTACATTAGTTAAATAACTGTGAACTAACTTGAACAAACAATAACTGTATTTTCATTAATTAAGATTAATAAAGATTTATAAATACTGTAACAAATATATTGTTCATTGTTAGGTCATGCTAGTTAATACATTAACTAATGTTAACAAATGACACCTCATTGCAAAGTGTTAGTAACATAATAAGATAAATAAACTCTGGGGAAAGAAAAAAAAAAGTTTTCTACCTGATTGCACAATAAGGTGTGTTTGATTCTTGTGGAAACTGCCATTGAGACGCAATCTACACAAATAAGTTCCATTGTTCTCATGGGTCACAGATGAGAGATGTATATCAAAACTTCCTAATTTGACATCTCCCTGAAAAAATACACCAGGAAGTGGTACAGTTCTATTTTTGATGTAGTAGAGGATTATTTTTGGCTCAGAGGAGATACCCTGTGTTAAAAAATTAAAAAAAAAAAAAAAAAAGGTACCAGACATTTATGTTTTAGTTATTATTATTCTGCATAAGAATAAGAATAAGAATAAGAATAAGAATAAGAATAAGAATAAGAATAAGAAATGATTGTATAAAAAAGTGTAAAGTATTTGTCTTGGTCTGTATCCCTATAAAAAATAAGCCTACCTTGAATTCCCACTCCAAGCTAAGAGACATGACATCCAGAGGTCCAGGACATTGACAGAAATTACACGACAAATGGACATCTGTCCCAGCATTAACCTTCTGATCTGGACTGGTCATCACACAACCATGGGTTCCATGTACTGTCAACCGAATGAGTGCATATTATATTATTATTATTATTATTATATCATTAAATGCTTAATAAGCTTGATTAAAATAATGAATTTGTGCTTACCTGTGAAGATAAATACTATGAACAGGTACCACATAACTGAGCATAAAGACACTGCAATGTTTTTCTTTATAAGAGAATGCATAAATATCTATATTTTAAATGAAGGGCAAAAATACCAAGATCCAGAAGAATCTTGTATATGGACTCTCACAGCTCAAAATTTCTTTGCTGCCATCAGGGAAGCGCTATACTGTTTCCTGACTCATTCGGTGGTGGTTAATTATCAGTGTCTGAAACAGTTACCACTTCCTTTGTGACCCAAAAACATGATCTAGCTAAAACAGATGTTTCTCCTTTGTAGAGTTTTCTCATGTAAACAGCAAACATGAACACAGTTCTTTTGCTTAATGATGAGAGTTTATCAGCACTGCAAAGTAGGCCTATAGTTTCCTTTGATCAGTTCATATCCATCGTATCCTTAAAAATAGTGACAAGTGCATTTTTCAAAATATCTGTTTTGTGTTCCATCTCGGCAGCGCGTCACTGTCGGATAATCGAAAATGGGCAAAGAGGCGGGACGTGGGTGGAGTTTGAAACCACGCCCGCTTAGCTTGATGGTGGTGACAGTAGCGGAAATCCACCTGTCACTCAAGTGGCCACGCCCTTAATTATGCAGAACTTTATTTAAGGCTTAATATAATTTAAACAGATGAGTTATAAAAATATTCACCCCCTCACAGTTGTCACCAAGGGCAAATTTAGCTATATAGACCAAAACCACTTTTCGTACCAGGCTGTAAACATATATTTCTCTACTGTAAATTTGGGCATTTTAACATGGGGGGTCTATGGCACTGACTCCCTTTTGGAGCCAGACTCTAGTGGCCAGTCAATGAATTGCAGATTAATTCACTCCCGTGTTGGTTTCAAGAGAGAGATCGGAAAGTTGCTGCTTGGTAAATGAGAACTATCCCTTTAAGGAATGGATGTCGGTCAAATGAAGCAATCTTCCTTCCACAAACAGTGAAACAAATCTATTTCGCCCTCTAGTGTATCATTTGATTTCAGCTATATTTGAAGAAAGCAAAAGGTGTTTTCCTCAAGAGAACAGAGACAACATTGTGTTAAATGAAGTTTTCCGGTAGGTACATCACCTGAGGCAATAAACAAAGACATTTGTCATGTTGATAGATTCTTTCTTTCTGATACAGCTCATGTCATTACATGGGTCAGAAATTTCATCAGCATTGTAAAATAAATTATTCATGATGAGCATTATGCTGCGATACACACAAAGTTTGTCAAATTCAAATAGTGCTTATGCACCAGCAATCTAAATCACTTATGATTGAATCATTGAATTATTCATCTGATCAGTGAGTCTATTCATGAGTAAGATAATATATAATCTATTATTTATTTACTGAACACATGCAATGGACAGATGTTTGAACTGAACAAGATGACTTTAATATGTATTCTCTAATCAGAGTGATTATATGATGCAAGATACAACAGTGGCAGTATTCACTGGAAGTATTGCTGCTGGTAATGTGTGCCAGCTGCGGCATCTAGTGGCACTTGTAAATGCAAATTACAAAGACTTAAATATTCAGAATGCCCTTTATTTATATGCAGTGTGACACTTCTTGGTGGTTACTGAATTAATTGTGTGAGAAAGTATGACCATGACAATAAGATATTCATTCTCCTGCATGGTTTACATTACCATTTATACACCTTCTCTCTGAGCAGATAATTAAACCAATCTTTACTCCTAATCTACTTTTAATGGTAAAGATCATCCAAAATGAAAATGTAAATAATGTAATGTATTACAAAAGTAATTCATACAATTATACATGCATACAAAACAGCCTCCTTCGCGTATGCTACAATACATTGTTACAGGTTCAGTTCAGATAGTTTCAAATTAAATGTGTTTGATGTGTTTTAAATGTAAGGTTATTATGTACTGTACTGAGTTATAGTGTCTATCTATAATCTCCTTCTTCTGTAATAGACTTTGTGGGTCAAAGAATAGTTCACCAACAAATGAAAATTTGCTCACTCTAAATGTAGTTGAGTTAGTTTTTTCATCAGAACAGATTTGGAGAAATTTATCATCACTTGCTCACCAATGGATCCTCTGCAGTGAATGGGTGCCGTCAGAATGAGAGTCCAAACAGCTGATAAAAACATCATAATAATCCACAAGTAATCCACTGCAGTCCATCTTATGAAGTGAAAAGCTGCATGTTTGTAAGAAAAAAAAAAAAAAAAATACATCAAGATGTTTTTAACCATAAACCAGTGAAAGAGTTATCTTGTCTGAATCAGGAGAGAAATATGCACATATTAGCTGTTTACAAGCAAAAACATTGTAAAACAAATATGTCAATGGGTTTTGATGTGAGAGGACAACAGGGGATGGGCTTTTTCACTGGATAAAGCATTTTTGATTATGGACTCTTATCTTGGCCAGAATCAATAGTTTAAAGTTAAAATGCCTTGATGGATTTGTTTGACAGTTATTGATGGACTGGAGTTGTGTGAATTACTTGTGGATTATTTATTCTGATGGCACCCATTCACTGCAGAGGATCCATTTGTGAGCAAGAGATGTAATGCTACATTTCTCCATATCTGTTCTGATAAAGAAACAAACTCATTTATATCTTGGATTGTCTGAGGGTGCATAAATTTAGTAGGGACATTTTTTTTTTGTTGGGTGAACTATTCCTTTAATGAAAACAGAATATATTTTGCTGACATGCAAATGTAGATAGTCATATATTAATATATTCATCTGTTTGACACCAGAGAGAGATTTTTTTTTTTTTTTTTTTTTTTGCAATGTAGTTTAAAGAGCACCTATCATGGAATTTTGAAATTTACCTTTCATGTAGTGTGTAACATAGATCTAAGTGAACAAAAACTTCCTGCAAAGTTTGAAATATGACAGTGCACCGTATATAAAGTTATTGTCTTTCAAAAGTAAGAGTCGTCTCTGAGTCATTTTTATGAATCGGTTAGAAGACCGAAGCTTTTTCTCTGACTAGATGACGTCAACTTGTCAAGTTATTTGAATACGATACGCCCACTTATTGCGCTCCAAGACGCCAGTGAAAAACTAGAAAACATCATGGCGACGAGACGCTGTGTTCTGAAGTGCGACTCAAAAGCAAACTTTTTTCATCTGCCCAGGATGAGCATTTGAAGACTAAGTGGCTACAATTCATATATACAAACTGTACCACAGAAGTATAGTCCGAGCCTTGTGCTTTGTTCACGCCATTTTGAAGACGATTGCTTTACCAACTTAAATGCAATCAAACTTGGATTCGCGAGCCGGCTGATATTGAAGGAAGGGTTCAGTTCCAAGTGTATTTGCATCAGCTTATCCCTCCTCCGTATCACAACCTGTAAGTGTTATTAATAATGTTTTCTTTTACGTTTTATGTAGCATGCTTAATAATTGTTTGGTTTGTTGTGTAAGTAAAAACCGTTTAGCTTCTAGGTCTTCAATGACAACTGTATTGAGATATGTTAATTGTTTGTCGTTGTGTTGTCTGATCATATTTTAAAGTTGCAAATTGTTTTTCTGTGTAGTTGTAGCCCGTGTTTAAAAAATATACTATTACTATGTTAATTTTTTTATATATGCTTTCTATCTTTTCAAAGTACATATAATGTGTTTCCAGGTAAAGCACGATATTACGGTCTCTAACTGAAGTAGTTCTAAAAATTCGCAGTGAACCTAAGAATATGTCGATTATTTGTATACTGACATTGTTCAAATTACTTTGTTTAATAATAAAGAATGTAGTGTAGCACACAGACTTTATAATAATTGTGAAACTGCTTTTTATTGTGCTGCACTGGCAGTTACAGGGTTTTGAGAGACTGAGTGATTTTCGGCTGGTGCTCCTGTGAGCGTCTTTTGTCTGTCGTTCTTTCAAACATTACAGTAGACACATTTTGGTTTACAAAACTGTATTGTTTAATCAGTTAGTCACGTTAGCACTCGGCTAACGTATCCACCTAGTGTTGTAGTCACAGTTTAGCAGCTAAACTTTAGCTGTGGGCACGATTCGCTTGCATAAGTGTTTTTGTATTTTTATGTCATTATCAAAGAACGGATTGACTATATTATTGTTTTATGTAAAGGTACTTAGTCAGTGGTAGCGCTGGCTCTAACTGGCTCAAGGACTCATCTCTGTGCCAATCACAACAGGGTTTGGCCAGCTGACCAATCAGAGCAGAGTAGGCTTGAGGAAAGGAGGGGCTTGCTCCGAACTTTTTGGCCGAACGAATCGTTTCCTAATCATTGGCAAATGACTCTAATATTAAATGTATATTCTGGAGAAAATTACAATGTTTTCTGATCTTAGATGCATTTAAACCTGTTGTAGGGCACTCCAACACAATATTAGGACACTTTAAAATACCATCTGACCTGCTCTTTAAATAAATGTTCTTTTTGCACACTGTATGAACTTTTGAAAGGTCAAGGAAAATTAAAGAATTCATTATGTGTGCCCTTTAAGAATAAAGACAGATTCATCTTCCATACAGAGGCTGAAATAGCAAACATCCAGGCAATAAATGTGTCTGTCTTCAGTTTACAGTAACAGTATGTGTGTTCCTTCCACTGACAGCTTGTTATTTTTGGGGAAACTGGCTGGTCCCATCACAGAGCACAGCATATACATGTTCAATCTTGTACCTTTAATGCTGCTCATAGATTCACAGTGTGAAGTAATTTGTGGATGTGAATTAGTAAAAATAGCCAAATGTTTTTGCTAAGTCGAATTCCTTAAAACTACTGACATTAAAGACTTAATTAAGAAAGCAGATCCTTGTGATTGGTTTAATTATCAGTATATTTCACATATGTCTTTTATCTCCAAGGTACTGGGGAAGGCTGTTGCTCAGCAACTGGTTTCATTCTTGCACAGAAACAACACTTGTAAGATGTTCCACTCAGGTTATAGATAATCATAAGTGTCTGTATTATTTTTATATAGACACCCAAATAGACAATGAAAGACTGAAAGATACATTTCTTTGAGAAAGTTAATTTCAGAGAAAGTAAATGAATGTTTCACTGACTTGAGTGCACTGGATTAACTATTGACTCGGATATTTCTTCAGTTGGTGGAAATATTGCAAGGGGGGTGACTTTCTTAGTTTCTACTACTCCGTCACCCTCTGCTTCACCTTCTTTTCCATATATTGGGGATTTTCACACTGCACATAACCCTGCATTATCATTTTTATAACCCTGCTTTTAACCCAGTAGACTCCAAAAGAACTCTGAATGTGTCTTATGGTTTTTGGCACCAAGACATTAGCAGCAGATCCTTTAAGTCCTGCAAGTTGAGGCTCCATGGACCGGATTTGTTTGTCCAGCACATCCCACAGATGCTCTATCAGATTGAGACATTTGGAGGAATTTAGAGGCCATGGAAAAACCTTAAACTCTTTGTCATGTTCCTCAAACCTTAGGGTGTTGGGGTTTTTTTATTTTATTTTTTCTGCTGAATGAGGACACTGCCATCAGGAAACACCACTGGAATGAAGGGGTGTACGTGGATACCACAACAGTCTTTAGGTAGGTGATAAGTGTCAAAGGAACATCCACACGAATGCAGGATGCAAGGTTTCCCAGAGAATAACACTTGTGTGTGTGTGTGTGTGTGTGTGTGTATGATAGATAATCAAATTATCAGAGGGACAATCAGATTGAAAGTAAATATAATCGTTGGAGTGCACAAGGTGTTTTTCTCTCTAATGCCCTCAGTTGTTTTATTCCACAAGGCCAAAGTGTCCATAGTCGAAGAAAAAAAAAGAAAGAAGAAAAAAAAACAACAAAAAAAAAAAACATGCACCAATCATAAGACAAAGGCCTCTAGTTACAGCCCCAAATGCAAGTTCTTTCATGAAACTCTAGATGGCGCAGGCTGATGGGTCCTTAACACAAACTAATGATATTCAAGCATTAAACTAGTGGTCACAAGCTGATTTTTTCATGTTGCATACGCAGTAGGGCTGTGAATCTTTGGGTAGACAGTGATTCGATTTGATTCACGATTCATAGGTTTTTGATTCGATTCAAGAACAATTTTTGCAAATTTAGAATGATTCAATTCGATTCAATTCAATTCACAATTAAATTCGATTTGATTATAACGATTTGATTCTGCACTCTTTAAGTGCATTCACAGCATTATTTAGATGCTTCCCCTAAATTCTTTAAAGTCGGGGGCAAATTACACAGCAGCCTTTATGGTTAGAGAACCATAGGTTAGGGGAAAAAAACAAAAAAAAAACCCACCTTTGTCCGTTGTTAGATGCTAGTTCAGTGGTTCCCAATCCTGGTCCTGGAGAACCCTCAACACTGCACTTTTACATTTACAGTTACATTTAGTCATTTAGCAGACGCTTTTATCCAAAGCGACTTACAAATGAGGACAATGGAAGCAATCAAAAACAACAAAAGAGCAATGATATATAAGTGCTATAACAAGTCTCAGTTAGCCTAAACGCAGTATACGTAGCAAGGTCTTTTAAATAATATAATAAATAAAAAAGAAAACAGATAGAATAGAAAAAGAATAGTGCATGCTAGTGTTAGAGGTCTTTTTTTATAATTGTATAATAAATGAAAAGAAAATAAATAGGATACAAAAAGATTAGAAAGGTAGTTAGATTTTTTTTTTTTTTATTTTTTTTTTTTTTTTTTATATAGTTTTAGTATTGTGTGTGAAAGTTTTAGGGTGTAATATAGATGTGGGAGATGTGTTTTTTGATGTTTTTTTTGGAGAGAGTCAGCTGCTCGGATTGAGTTGGGCAGGTCATTCCACCAGGAGGGAACATTTAATTTAAAAGTCCGTAAAAGTGACTTTGTGCTTATTTGGGATGCCACAATCAAGCGACATTCACTTGCAGAACGCAAGCTTCTAGAGGGCACATAAGTCTGAAGTAATGCATTTAGGTAAAGAGGTGCAGAGCCTGTGGTGGTTTTGTATGCAAACATCAATGCCTTGAATTGTATGCGAGCAGCTATTGGTAGCCAGTGCAAATTGATAAACGGTGGTGTGACGTGCATTCTTTTTGGCTCATTAAAAATCTTGCTGCGGCATTCTGGATTAGTTGTAAAGGTTTGATAGAACTGGCTGGAAGACCTGCCAAGAGAGCGTTGCAATAGTCTAGCCTGGACAGAACAAGAACTTTTTTGGTGTCTCACACATTTGAGGCCTTGGAGTCTTCACTAATGAGCTGATGAGTTGAATCAGCTGTGTTTGAATAGGGAGACATCTTAAATGTGAAGTGTTGGGGGTTTTCCAGGACCAGGACTGGGAACCACTGTGCTAGTTTAATGATGCTATGGCATAACATGGCATATGTAAAAATGTATGTAAGCCAGGATTAAAAAAAAGAGCTTTAAAAGTATTATGCATAAGCTAACATTTTGTCACACCAGGGGCATAGCCATCATTTCAGAAGTGACAGAAATGCCAAATACTATATTTTTATGTATGTATTATCATAATTATTATTATTTTATTTTCATTTAATTTAATTTCCTTTTTTTTTTCTTACAAGGAATTCTTTTCTTATCTATTACTTTGAATTTGCTATAAGAAATCAAATACACTGTTGGACAATAATCAATCATTTGTAATCTATATTTTTTTCCTAATGGCAATTTTATGATTGTTTTATATACTACAAACAATTATTTTAATTTTCTGCACAGAATAAGGCAGAAAGTATCCTTTATAGTGTCAGTACTGAAATAAATGATATGTCAATTTGCACTGCATCATACATAAATTTTATTTATTTATTGTGTTTTTTTTTCTTAACGTTTCATCAGTTCATTCTGCTTTTTATTCAGCTTAGCTGCAGATACAGCCTGGCACGTCTAAGATCACTTCTTTTTCAGTGTGAAAACTTCTTTATCTAATTTTCATAAAATAAAATGCTATAGTAGCCTATTTAACTTTTCCTCTCTATCAGCGAATGATGATTCTGAAAGAAAACGTGCCCGATGTCTGTTTGCTATATAGCAACAAACTCTACTTTCATGCATCTGATTATCAGATAAACCTCGCGCTCTTATTTCAAGGTTGTTGTTACTGCTGTGGTTATTTTAACAGTTTCCTTCGTACATTCGGTTCAACAACATTGTTAAAACACATTCATCATTCAGTGGAACTGTGCGAATGCTTTATACACTTATGTTTCTGCTCCGTCCATCCAATAAATACGCAGCTTTCGACTGCTCAGGTAATGTCGTCGGTATGACCAAGAGTCATTGAAAAACTACAGAAAAGTAAAACTACTTCACTTCAGCATTACTGGCCACGAGTCCTAAGGAAAGATCAAACATCAGCTGCTCAAAAAATGTGTCAGCGAGAGTACGGAGCGCGAGCGCAATCCTGTGACAGTCTCAGGCGGTAAATAGTGGAATACATGAAGGAGAGATGAGATGGACAAACACTGTTCAAGGTCTTCATTAATTTGTGCATTCATTAATTCATTAATTCATTAATTTAATGTGTATATATTTTGAAAGCATTTAATCGCTATAGAAATAGTGATTCATTCGATTCTTAGCATTTAAAATAGATTACTGTCCAAAATCAGCTATTCACGATTCAATAATCATGTTACAAGATCGATACATATGCATCATCAGGGTTAGTAATTGATGCATCGATAAAACGAGTGAATCGTTACACCCCTAATATGCAGCCAATGAGCTTGTTGCTTTACATTTAAATGTCTGGTTAGCATTCACTAGAGCAGTTCACAGCATGCCTTCGAGTTCCTCTGAAACTCAACAGCTAGATTAGTGAATGGTTTTTACTTCTTATTGCAGTGCATTATTGCATCAACTTTCAATGTATAAACTAGCAGACATACACATATTGAACTCAACAGCTTGGTTAGTGAATGGTTATTTCCCGGTGGCCTGATGGTCATTCTGGCCTGCCGGCTCCCGCTGTGCAGTCGATCAGTGCAATAGGCTGGGATGCAACTGAAAATTAATTGACGGATTTATGAATCTACGAATCAGGCAATCGCGGAGTGAAAATGACACCACCACATGACCCAACATCAGCGAAGCACTGCCTAATTGGCTATATCTAGAGGCAGGCTTCATCTTAGAAAACCGTGCAAAAAACGGAGCGTAAAAGCAAAGGAGGAGCAGAGCGGGAACGTATAAAAAAGAGAAAAGCCCTGGCCATAGACACAGCAAGTTATGCAATATCCCAGCCATGTTCACCAGTAAGGGAGCAGGTCGGTCAGAATTACATCTATATTTACTAGGGGGTTTATATGATTCATTGAAAAAAGTGAACTGATGTTCGGTTATTCCACACGGTTCGGCACGCGCTGGGACCGCGGTTCAACTTAAATCTGACAAAGCATCTGTAATATGGTTTACTATAAATAACACGTAAAACAAACAGCTGCATTTAATATGTTTCAGTTGATGGATGAGAATTATTGGGTTCCCAGACATTACAACAACAGCGATGAAAAAAAAAAAAAAAAAAAACATTCACTCTTGTTCAATACGAATACGAACACTGGATCAGTGCATTCTTTTAAAGTTACAGTCTTTATATTAATCGAACAGCAACAACAAAGAAATCACTCACTGCTCTTGATTGAAAAGCTT
Source organism: Cyprinus carpio (assembly GCF_018340385.1). Taxonomy (NCBI): domain Eukaryota; kingdom Metazoa; phylum Chordata; class Actinopteri; order Cypriniformes; family Cyprinidae; genus Cyprinus; species Cyprinus carpio. The sequence goes on from NC_056586.1 coordinate 10,724,160, forward strand.
TTGTAACTTTAATAAAGAATAATCTTTAATTTATAGTATAAAGTGCAATGCTATTTTACATTTGATTACTTTATTCAATTTCTGTACATAAAAACTAACGCTATAGACCTCCCTAAAAAACTCTGAAAGTCAGTTTATTTTATTTGTATCTCTACTATATTGTATATATTTGTGCTGTTGCTTGTAGTTAGAGTATTCTTAATAATATGATAAAATATATATTTTTTGAAAGTATCGCTTTTCCATAAACATAGCACCTCTAAAACTGTGAAACAAACCGAACTGTGAAAAGTTGAACTGTTCCACCCCTAATATTTACGTACTCATTTGGCAGACGGACGTTTTCATCCAAAGCGACTTACAATAGATAAAATCTATTCTCAAAAAAAAATATATATATATTACAAACACAAATAATGAAAGAAGTTTTAAAAGAGCATCTTTATGACAAACTAGCACACTGTTTTACATATGGGGATACAGTATTTCTTAGTGCCAAATTTGACCAGAAATTTTGATTTTCCATTTCTAGCCTACAATATGTAGTCTAGTCTACTATGTTTATTTACCGGCTTTACGTTTATTTATTTATTAAGCAACAGTAGCACTAGTGCTCCAAGTGCTCCTGCTGTTAAACAAAAGGGGGTGGACAGTTCAGCTTTTGAGTCAGAGCAAAATATGAGTCTAAGAAAAATATGTGCTTTTATGATTTATAAGATCATCAGTTGGAGGACTGTGATCATACAATTGATGGCTGCATAATTAATATAGATTATTGAAAGTGCTTATTTCATATTGCAGAGAAACTCGATGTGCAGAGTGAGAGAGAGAGGGATTCAGAGACAGTGAATGCCATGATACTCCATTTGATTATTTTGCCCATCCACAGTCTAAGGATTTTAATTTATTTTTTAAGTATCACCCAATTCAAACAACTGAAAGAGCCAAAGAGTTTAGCAGTCTGGTGGACACATGAATTGGGTGGTGGTGACTGCAGCAACAGAGGTGGCCTAATTCCCGGCCTGATTTACTTCCCCAGTCCGCCACTGGACATATACAAGTTGTAAAGCTACACGCAGATTATTCTAGCTAGGAGTTAATTACTAAGGATAAAAACCTTATTTTGTTCATATTGAAGCAGCAGTAGCAAATGGTTTATCTAGTCCATGTATGTGAGAATACAGTGTCAAAGTTTTGTGGATTTTAGATCAGCAAAGTAAATTAGGGATAAATACAGAAATTAGGGATAAATACAGAGTTCTATCAGAAAGACTCAGGAGGTGAAGATAAAACTTAAAAGTATTTATTCACAAAACCAATACAAAGAACATAATTATTTTGTCATAGGCCCCATCCGTAGCTTGATTCTGAAGTTGTAGATTCCAGCTATTATATAAGTCAGGTCAGAGCGTTTCCAGCTATTCCTGGGGAATTCAAAGTGAGGTCAGGGCATAGTATTTATTAGAAGTATTTATTTGAGTATCTGAAAGGCTTTGTGTTTATTTGTGGTTTTTCTTATAGTGTATGAAATGTTTTGTCGGTCTAGTAGAGTAGGGAGACGTCATGGCGAGGGTGGGCAAGGTCGAAGAACCACACTCAGAAGAACCGAGGAACTGGTAAGAACTCTCGGAAGCAGAGCAATCGGGGAAATGTCTCAGCCATGTCTGTATCATGGCATCCAGTCCCAAAGGAGCTGGATGTGTGAGCAAGAACCACAGAGTATAGTGAGTGGTCTCCCGCAAATACTGTAGGTCTACTTGAGCCTGCCCAAACATTTTCCAAATCTGCCCCACAAACCTGGGGTGGAACCTTCATTCCCTTGGCCTCAGCCCCTTCCTCAAAAGGACGTATGCTCTCTGATAACCAGGGATATAAACTGCTATCACAGACAGAAGCTTCCCCTGGTCCCACAGGAGGATCTGGTGTGCCAGTTTGCAAAGTTGGCATGACCGCAGAGCCCCCCTGCCGGTTGATATATGAGACCAATGATGTGCTGTCTATCCAACAAAATCGGTTTTGGTTTTGTACAGGTTTGTTTAAAACCCTTTAAGTATGTTGTTAATTAACATAGGATTTGTGCTTATCTGGTCATGCAAAGATTTTATTGCACTGATGAATGCTTTAGACTCACATTCCCTCAGCCTGAGGGCCAATAAGTGGCTAGGTCTCTTCGATTTGAAATAATATTTTTGCCTCGTCCTATGTAAAATAAACTCTGCCTTTGATTATGAAAGTAAGTCATATTCCTCTTTCAAGGAGGACAATCGTGTAGTTTGTTGATAAGAAAAAAAGTAAGTAAGTAAGTAAGTAAGTTTTGTAATGATTGGATCTTATTTTCTAATTGTGTAAATTAGCTGGTTTTCACTTTGGCAAGAGCAGAAGAAAAATATATACAGAATCCTCATATTGCACACTTAGTCGTTTTTGAGTTTCTACATCACACAATATATTAATTTAGAAAACTTCTTTATATGATCTTTTAGTGAATTAATGGATGTCTGATTGTTTAGTAATGATGTGTTAAGATGCCATATAGGGGCCTTGGTCTTAATGTTGGAAAGGTGAACATTACAATTACACTGCAGAGTGATCAGACAATAAAATTAGTAATATAGAGATGGGCTGAGAAATATGTAATCTATCCTAGAGAAATGTCTTATATCTATTAGAAAAAAAGTGAAGTCCTTAGATGTAGTATTCTGGATTCTCCAAAGATCGATTATATTAAGTTTTGTGATTTTTTTTTTTCAATAACTTAGAGGATGGGTTAGCTGTAGTATCAGTGTGAGATTTATCCAGTGTAGGATTTAAGACAACATTAAAATCATCACCCATCACTAAAGGACAATAAATCTGCTCAAGTAATATATTTGAAATACAGTATTTATGAAAAATGTCTGCCTCATTTGGGCAGTAAATGGAAACCAATGTTTACCTGTCATTATGTATTTTACAGTGTATAAAAAACAAATCTACCTTCATCATCATTCCCGGTATGTTCAATAGTTAAATGTAACCTCCTGTCGACTAAGATAAGCACCCCCTTAGTTTTATTATGAGCACAAGAGAAGGCTGCCAGTTTGTAATACTTGTTTTGAAAATGTGGCACATTGCATTGTATTAAATGGGACTCTTGTATCAGGGCACAGGAAATCGATGTACGGTGCAAATATTCTAATATCCAGGTACACTTAATCGTAGAATTTATGCCATTCACATTCAATGATAAGATATTCAGAACCTGCATTGTGTGCTCGCAATGCCAATATTATGTCTACGTGAAGAGAGACAAAAGCCATGCCATACTGCCAGTGACATATAAACGTTAGTATACAGTATATCATAGATACCAATCTACCTTGATGCATAATCCTTTTAAAAGAAAAGCAAAATAAATAAAAGTATTGATGTCTGTTGAAGGGCATAGAAAACAAGAAAAAGGAATGACAAAAAAACTATGTACAAAAGCCAAAGCAGACTGCACATTACCAAGAGTGTAGGTCTCCATAAACAAAAGAAACAAAAGTCGATGTGTGACCAGTCCACTTTAATGCAAGACATGTCCCCAAAAGGACCACTGAGCCAAAAGCTTAGAGATCGAACCTGCTCTCCATTATCCCGAAAAATAGTAATAATGAATAAAAATAAATAAAATGAAATAAATCATTATTATTTACCAGTCAGCGGACGAGCGTACAGGACAAGGGCAAGATTCCAAAAAGAAATTAACAAGTGTCCATGGCCACCTTGTTATTGTCCCCTTCAGGGCAGTTAGGATCACCACAGACCTCATCTCGTTGAGCAGAAAGGATGGAGAAGGTAGCCGTTTCCTTCCTGCTGTTTTGTAGCGCTGCAGAATATGTCTTCTGCAGTGGTGTAGTCCTAAAGAAAAAAGTGGTTTACTAATACCTAGTCGCCCCCCCAACCCCCCTTCTCACCACCACCACCAAAAAAATAAAAAATAAATAAAATAAATAATTTTATTGTTGTTGGTTTATTAGTAATTTATATAGTAATTTAGTAATATCAATACAGTGCACTCTAAAATTGGTCAATGGATTATTTTTCAAGTAGTCTACACTACACCATGACTTTCAGGTTGTTCCAGCCTATCGGTTGACACATTAATAATAATAATAATAATAATAATAATAATAATAATTCATTACATTTATATAGCACTTTTCTAGGCATTCAAAGCACTTTACATTGTCAGGGGGTATCTCCCATCCCACCACAAGTGTGCAGCATCCACCTGGATGATGTGATGGCAGCCATATTGCGCCAGAACGCCCACCACACACCAGTTTATTGGTGGAGAGGAGACAGAGTGATGAAGCCAATCAGTAGATATGGGAATTGTTAGGAGGCCCAGATGGTCAGAGGGCAATGTGGGCAAATTTGGCCAGGATCCCAATGTCACAACTCTACTCTTTTCAAAAGACATCTTGGGATTTTTAATGACCACAGAGACTCAGTACCTCGGTTAAAAGTCTCATCCAAAGGACGGTACTTGTTGACAGTATAGTGTTCCCATCACTACACTGGGGCGTTAGGACCCACACAGACCACAGGGTGAGCACCCCCTGCTGGCCTCACTAACACCTCTTCCAGCAGCAACCTAGTTTTCCCAGGAGGTCTCCCATCCAGGAACTGACCAGGCTCAACTCTGCTTAGCTTTAGTGGGTAACCAATCTTGGGCTGCAGGGTGATATGGCTGCCGACAAGTTTTTATTACAGTTCTATATCATTTCAACATGTTTCTTTGGAACTATATTCACTGTGAAAAGTCAAATACGGCCCTGGACATATCCAGCACATGAGTTCCCCCATGAATGTTTTGCTGGATTGTATTTTTGTCAGATAGAAATGCACTTGACAGTAAAGCAATGATTTTGAGCTAAAATGCATCCAGCATATGAGTTCCCAAAACGGACTTGCGAAGCAACAAAACAAGTGGGTATACCAAGGGTATACACAAATATTGATCCTTAGAAGTCGTAATACTCAAACAGCCCGGGGGGGGAAGTAAGAGTATGGATTTTGTTTATACTTGTGTATGGCCCTGAATAAATGGTTTTTTTTGTGTGTGAGTTAAGTAAATAATTCGTCTTTTTTTTAGGGTTGGTTGTAATCTGCTTACCTTTGTGGCGTAGTTTAATTACTGCCGAAAATGTGAGGAAGGGCTGGAGACCTAGTGCTGTCATCTTCTTCAAAACTGGATTAAACCTCTTTCTCTTGGTAGTTGTGGCTGGACTAAAGTCGGGAAAAAATAGTAGTGTGACATTGTCCTGCGTATATTTCACCGGATATGCCTGCTGAGCACCCTTCAGGATCGCCGATCTGTCATACCATCTTATTACACGGAAGATGAGAGTATGCGGCGATCAGAGTTTTTCCTTCTGTCATACACGCGATGTGCCTGGTCAATCTCGATGTCACGGCCTTTCAGTGAGGGGATGCACTTGGAAAGATAAGCTCTGAGGAAGCCCGCTGCATCTGAGCCCTCCGTCCCTTCTGGCAACCCCACCAGTCGTACGTTATTTCTCCTGCTCCTATCTTCAATGTCCGTCATTTTTTCGGTGAGTTGTTCCAGCTGTTTTCTTAATTTTGTGACTGTCCTCCTATCTTCACATGCAGCTGCTTGAACAGAATCGACCTGGGCCCATGTCTACTTTGCTGCTTTGGCTAGCTTTTCAACTTTTATTTACCTGCTTTTAGCTCTTTTACAGAATAGTTGGTCATTTGTATATCCAAATGTTGATCACTGAGTGCTGGGGTCAGTACAGAGTCTATTGCTTCTCTTACAGTCAAAGCCACAACCGAATTGAGAGTACTTTGTTGCTATCTGAGCAGTAGCTTAATACCGTTAGCTATAGCAACGTCCAAATCTTCTCTGGAGATGGTGGAATCTTAGATTTTTTTTCTTTATTGGCGATTGTTCAGTCTCTCTTTTCCGAACGTCCTTGACTGCTGGAGTACTCATAGTGGCTAGTAAAGAGTGGTTAAAAAATTACTGACAGTATATATACAATTTCTGACAAAGTGAGCAGAGCGAAGGATTATGTGTGCATTGCTGCCGAAGGGTCACGTGATCTCCCCTATGGGTTATTTTATATGCTATTTGTGCATATGTGTGTATATTAGGGTGACCAAATGTGCCATTTTCCCAGGAAATGTCCTGGCCAGGATTTCTTTATTGCCTAAAATATCCAGGACATGTCCTGGGAAAATGGCACGTTTGGTCACCCTAGTGTAAATGTATTGGCAGTAACAAGTTCCTGTACTTGTTTTGTAGCAGCAACAATAATCTACAACAACAGCAATAACCAACAGCAGCAGCAATTCAGCAGCGTAACAGATCTATTCCGCCGCGACCAAATACATTAACATTGTCATATTCATCACCATGCTAAAATCTTCCCAGAGTTGTCATGATAAAAATGTAGTCTGCTTACTGCTTGTGTATCTTTCTGTTTACAGAGCCTTGTTTGTCTATATGGTGACATTGCTCTTAACAGCCATTGTCTAGTCTATCCTCTGGTGTACAACATCTTTGTATGTAATGCAAAGTCTTTCTAAACTGAGCCCCCCCTCCCCCCACCACCACCATTTGCTCTCCATTGTTTTGCTAGCTTATTCCCCTGTTTAACCTAAACACTATTCATCAAGTATATGAATACATGGCTTCTCAGTAGTTCCTCTGTGATACACATTACTCACTTCTGATCACAAAACTTATCCATCTTTAAATTAATAGTTACACATACAATATGATTATCTCACATAAGTGACAACATAGACACTATTTTGTATGTGTATATCAATATCCACTATTGACAGGTTATTGTATAGGCCTTTGCTGCATTCAATAAGATATTTTGATGAATGTTGGTAACCAAACATTTGCTGATAACCATTGCACCCCCCCCCCCCATACTATGGCAGTCAATGGCTACTGTCAGCTGTTTAGTTACCAACATTCTTCAAAATATCTGCTTTTGTCTTTATCAGAAGAAATACACTTTGGAACAACTTGAGGCTGAGTAAATGATAACATAATTTCCAGTTTTGGGTGAACTAAGAATATCCATTTAATGGATTGTGTTGTAATACCATCACCAACCACTGGAATGCAGTGTGGTACCATTCAACACATAAGCCTTCCTGCAACCCCTGCAAGAAAACCAGATGTTAGCATGTGTGTTGGCAATTTGTTAATAATGTATGAGGCATTAATTAGCATTCTTCTAATTACTTCATGAATATTCCACCAAGCCATTCACATTGTTGAAGAGTTCTAAATAGGATTAACAATAGTACACGTCCCGCTGCACAAGACCAGGAGAACTCTCTGCAATATGCTTGATGTTCAAGTCCAGTCAGCGCTTTGGAGCTCAGCTGCATTAGTATGTGCAGTGCAGGCCAGGTAAACTGGTCCTGGGCCAGCTGAAACGAGCATCAGGTCTCTTGTGTGCTAGTGAACAACAGCAGAACCAATGACAACAGGAAATTGCTGATGGGAGACTTTGGCCAGACTTCACCCTGGAGGGCCAGATCAAATGAGGAGTCTGTGATTATCTCACCAGGAGATTAGTGTGAGAGAACCACAGATCGTAAACCACATCCAGAAAATAAACACTGGGGATGAAGTTTTTTTTTTTTTTTTTTTTTTTTTTTTTTTATGTATAGAAAATTATTACTCTTCAATAAAAATAAAAAAAAGGCTTTTTGATGGAGACATAGAAATGGTAGGGTGGGCAATCTATAAAAAATGTCAATAGAATACATTAGATGGTATGCTGATTACTGTATTGCTAATAAGTGATATAATATTTAATTATACCATCAAAGTATAAATAATACTAAATTAAAGTGGTTTAATTTTAGTATTATCTTTATTATTTAAATACTTTTATTGTATTTAATAATATTTTGAATTCTTGTTTATATATATTTTCAGTATTCATTTAATTTTTTGTTTTTTTATTTTTATATTTTCAGTATTCATTTAATTTTTTGTTTAAATTGTGGTAATATATTCATGCTTTTGTCTTTTTTTTATTTTTAGGTTATATGGTGTATATTTCCATATATATATATGTTTGATTGTTTGTCTTTATTTGACTTTGCTACATCCATTATCTCATAACAACCCATTTAGTGAAGGGGACTAAATTAAAAAGGAACAAGAAAATAACAAACAAATTAAATTGAATAAAATCTAATTTATTTAGCCCCCACTTGATCGGCTTGTGTTAGCATTACGGTTAATCTCCAAAATGTGAAACAATCCACAGTTGTTTACTCTTCTTGTTCTTCGTTTTGTCATCCCATCTAACAATATGGCATCCTGTCAATGCTCTTGAACTCTTTCTGCTCTCATACTCTTTTTCTCAGTTAATGTATCCAGCTTTCACACATATAGAGTGGATGAGATTAAAGGGATTGTTGACAACAAACAAACAGATTACTCGGTCAAATGTTTGTATAACATGGACACTCTCTTCACAGTTGTATAAGCATCATCCCTAATAAAAATAACATCTGTGTTCTGTTTCCTGTTTATTTACTTTATATTTATTTATTTATATTTTATTTTATTATTCGTATTATTGCTATTATTATTTATGTATTTTTTTTTTCTTGGGGTGTTGGGTATGACCTCCAGTATTTGTGACCTGTTCAGCAAACTATACATAGTCTTGATCAATTAAGGTTAACGAAGGATAGGTGATGATGGCATACACACTTTCACCACATGCATTTTGATATTCAATGCAAATACAATACAAAAAGCCAGATCCTAAGTTTCCAGATCCTGAGTTTCTATGTCAGAATATATATAATAGAATATATATATATATATATATATATTTTTATATATATATATATATATATATATATATATATATATATATGCCATAACATCTGCTGTCAAAGTCTTTGTAGATTAGAGTTTTTAAACTTGAAATTGATCAAAACAAGATAAAATTTTGCTTATATAAAAGATTCAAGTTAAATTTAAAACCTCATGAAATGGTTTGATGAATGCAATTTTCTGTTTTATATGTTGGCATAGTTCCTATTGAAACAGAAATTCAATAGGAATCCTACATCCCTTTGTCATCAAAGCTTTTCTATTGACCGAGAAAGAAATTTAATCTATTTTGTGTATGATCAGAAATTATAGAACGTGCTTTATGGTTTATTTATTCTTATTCAATGTTTTGTAATGTTTTAATGTTTTCAGTTAGCTTTTGTTTTGCGAGTTAAAAGCTTACTCATAAGGCATATCATAATGCTAACTAAGAAAAACTTGTTTGATTAGCTAGAATGTGATATTATGACACCTCACTATTTTTATTAGGCATTGTAAAGTGCCTAACCATCTAATTGGTGACTAGCATTAACGTGTTTTGATGAGAATATTGTCATGCTTTTTTGTAAATGTCTTTAGCAACTTTCTAAAGACCTCTACCTGAAGGCTGTGGCATACAAGGGCTGTGCTTTTGATGTCTCTGAAAGAAGATTTTAGTTCTGTATTGATCTGAAGTATGGCAAGACTGAAGTGATTTTGAAATTTGATTCAGGCTTGATATATTGTCATAGCTGATAGTGTTTGCAGAATTCCTTTCAAAATACTATTTATTCATTCATTAATTTATTTATTTTTGTACACTTTACAGTGCTTACAGCTAAACATGTTATATAGTATAATCCTTTTAAATGTGTACACGAACACATGCATTCAACACATGCAAACCAGAAAGTTTCATCCTTGTCCAGTGTATGTGCTATCTATTTATATGAGCATTAAAAATGTCTTTGTACTCATTTAAACAAGAGTTACAGTATGTCATAAATTATGCAATATTATACAGTGATATTACAGATAGTGTAGTCATCTTTTAGATGGAAGCAACATTCAGCTTTTCACTTCACAACATGTTAATTGATGAATTGTGTTGCTTGTGGTTCATTATGATGCTTTTTGATCAGCTGTTTGAACTCTCATTCTGACGGCACCCATTAACTGCAAAGGATCCATTGGTAAGCAAGTGATTTAATGCTATATTTCATGGTCAGAGGGTGAGCAAATGTTCTACAAATTTTCATTTTGGAGTGTTTTCCATTTTGGAACTATTCCTTTAACCCCTCATCACGATGAGGGAAGAACAGTATTGATTATGCCTGTTTAAAGGAACAAGAATGTGCAATTTTACCTAATTTTCATTTATATGGCATATATTTATGTTTAGTAAAGTATCATACTGTTAGATTAGCAAAATGCTAACGTCAAACTCTGTTGTAATCAATTGTGAGTTGAGACTCTTCCTGTGTGTGTCACATGTGGAAGATGCTGTCTGTGTAGATCTAAATTAGTCACTCATTCAGTTTCAGGTAGCTGTCTATGTAGGCAGTTGGCAGCTCACTAGGCTTTTGGAACAAAGTTCCAGTGCGTGAAGGAGCTTATCTTTGTATACCCTGTGTTTTTGTGTGTGTTTGTGTCTGTCTCTCTCTCTCTGTGTGTGTGTGTGTGTGTTTTCCCATGTTTTTGACTGTCTTCACTTCACTTCCTGGACTAACATATACAGTAGCACCACTATTCATTCATGCAAAAAGTGCATCTATTGTCCAAGTGCATCAATGCAGCGCATCACAATCCGAAAATAAAGCAATATTCTTGATCTGACTCATCTCCAACATTAGAACATGTTTTTGGAGTTGTCTATAATCCCATGTAAATTTTTGCATGAAATCTGCAGAGTTAATGATATCTTTAATTCCACAGTGGATCTATATAATCTTTGTTCTGTCAGTAAATACAGGTGTAGGATCAGTAGAAGAAAACAGCCAGTCAACACTGGGCGTAGAGCATGCGCCTCTGTCGAGATATAGAAATGTAGGGCTGACACAAACGGAGGTCTGTTATGGTAACACGATTAAAAATGAGTTGCCAGGTGGTCAGTGTAAAACTCATTATCAGTTTCATAGCGATCACCAGTCATCATAGTCATTACTACCGTCATCATTACCTCCATCATGTTAATCCACATCAGTCACTGTCACTGTCATTATTATCACAATTCATCATTAGTATCTATATCATCCCTGCTATTATTAACATTGTCATCATTATAATCAATATCATCACCACAACTAGTTTCATTACCAAAATTTTCATCATCATCAACATCACCATAATTGTCATTATATTCATATTTACCACTATCATCATCATCATCACCATCACCACTACTGCTGTTATCCTTTCCCTCATTATTATAATATTCATCATTGCCACCACCATAGCATCATCATAATCTTCATCGCTATCAGTTATCATTACCATAATTTTCATCATCTCCTCCCTCATTATAATATTATTCATATTTTTAACATTTCTTTCATTATTTATTATAATATTCATCATCATCATCATCATCATCACTACCAGGGATGGGCAGTATTTCAAATACATGTATTTGAAATACAGAATACTATTTTGTAAATAATAGTACCTTTGAAAAAAAAAAACAAATCAAATGTATTTTGCATTTAAACATTTAATCTGAGTATTTTGGAATTTTCAAAATACATCAACCTCCTTATTAAACTGATGATTTCCTGCAGGGATGGGCAGTATTTCAAATACGTGTATTTGAAATACTATTTTGTATTTAAATACCTTAGGAAAAAGTCAAATGTATTTTGTATTTATACACATTTAATTTTTTTTTAATACCTTAGGAAAAAGTCAAATGTATTTTGTATTTATACACATTTAATCTTAGTATATAATATATTATACACATTTAATCTTAGTATATATATATATTTGAGAGATTGATTGGCAAAAAGTATTTTATGTATTTTGAAACTACAAAAATACTAAGATTAAATGTATTTGAATACAAAATACAAAATAGTATTCTGAATTTCAAATACATGTATTTGAAATACTGCCCATTCCTGATCACTACCCCGTTATGATTTCCAGTATTACTATAATTTTCATCATTACCACTATTATCAACATCTACACCATCATAATTATCACCACCACCATTATCATTACCATATATATATATATATATATATATATATATATATATATATATGATAACCACCATTAACATTATTATAAAGACCAGAATCACCTCAACTATTATCTACACTGTAATCTCCAGAACCACTGGCATCATAATCAAAATTGTCAAAATAAAAATAAAAAATAAATAATAATACTGGGGTCTTTTTTTCAGGTGAAGAATCTGAGATGCCTAAAGGATTTCTATCCATTTCTCTGTCTGGTAGAAGTAAAATGGAGATCCCATTAGATTTTTTTTTTTTCACTCATCCAAATGGCATATACACCACAGACTTTGCAAAACTCTAACCCAATGCTTCTAACTCTCACAGATTCTTTGCAATCTTCGTGTGAGGAAATATGAATCATTTGAGGTCTCTCCTTTGAAACAAAGCAATCATTAATTTGAGGATTAGCTCTCATCTCTTCTCTCTGTCTGCCTTTGTTTGCAGGGCTGAATCAGGCCAACAGCACCCGGGGCTCATCACTTTGAAAGCTGCTTCCTGCGGCATGCTGGCCTTGTGTCAGAAATTGGCTTTTTGAAAGACATCTGACATCCACTGGAGAGTACACAGCTGTAAAGGGGGACAAAAGGAGAGCGAATAGATTCTGAGCATAAAATGTTCATATCCAGCCCAGCATTTTAGGGCATGAATGACCTAGAAAGAATGTGTTCTACTCAATTTCAGGCTGTGATGCTCATTACTGGCCTGCTTGGGCTAATGAACAAGAGGCCTTCTTTAAAGTCCTTGATAAGAAATATCGACTGCTGCCATGCATTTTTTTTTTCACCTTTCACTTAAAAATTCTATCATCATATTATAATGTAATATGAAACTCATTTAGAATTTTGCTTGGTTTATTAATATATGTTTGGTCAGGATTTGATGGATGTCCATTTCTTAGTATTTGAACTGAATGCATTGAAAAAAGATTCCAGAAACTCAATCACAACCAATCCGATTCAATCATATAATTTGTAAGTTCTTGTTCCCAAGTCGTGACATTGCCGAAATAATTCCAAAAAATAGAATCCTGTCACTTTTTGCACACTGTCATCACAATTAAGAAAAAAATAAAGCTAAATATTAAAAGTTAATTTTAAGATGCAAATGTTCAGCTAAATCTTTCATTGTCCATCCAATATTTAGCCTGTCTCTCTATCCACCAAGTTGTTCTTAGCCTTAAAAATGTTGAAAACTCCTGTTTTATTAAATAAAATTGGCAAAAAGGCCACAAATAGAAAAGGTCAACATGAAAGCCAAATTTAAACTAAGTATCAGAGACTCTAAAGCCTCAAATTCAGCATTATGGTCCTCTTGTGGATAGAGCCAGATCAGAAGTCTCTAACTCAAACTCTGATCATGGATTTGCCCAGAGATTTCAGATGAGAGGCCATCCTAAATTGAGCGACACAAAACAGCAAAGGCTTCTAACCTCAACTCCTCAAATAGCCTCTCATATGGCACCCTCATTTTTTAGGGCAAGATTGCTTAAAGGGGTCATATGATGCGATTTCAAGTTTCCCTTTCTTTTTGGAGTGTTACAAGCTCTTGGTGCATAAAGACGATCTGTAAAGTTTCAAAGACTAAAGTCTCAAACCCAAAGAGATATTCTTTATAAAAGTTAAGAGTCAACCACACCCCCCTAAAATGGCTCGTTCTAACACGCCCCCATATGTCTACGTCACGATGTGGGAAGATTTGCATAACACCACCCAAATGTTCAAAGAAAGAAGGCGTAACTTTGATTCTTCCTGTTGCTGCCAGCGCCATGTTGTGGAGGCTCTGTTTCATTGTGAAAGCGAAAATACTTTGTTTGGCCTTCCAAAAGAGGACACAACTAGAAATCAGTGGTTAAGTTGTATTTACAACACTGTTCCAGAACAGTTCAACTCAAATATTTAGTGTGCAGCACATTTTATGGAGGACTGTTTCCTGATCCTGGGAGAGAAGACTACAATGCCGGCTGTTCTGACTCAGTCTGTAAGTAAGTTTACATATTTAAAGGATTTGCCACTGATGATTCAAACGCAAGTTTTAAGCAGTGTAGAGCAGTGGTTCTCGCCACTGATGATTCAAACGCAAGTTTTAAGTTACATATAAATATTAGTTTTCAAAAGTTTGCTGCTAAACTGCTTTTAGATCTTTGTTTCAGTTGTTTCTGTGATGTACTGAAATATAATTACAAGCAAGCACTTCATACGTTTCAAAGGCTTTTATCGACAATTACATGACATTTATGCAAAGAGTCAGTATTTGCAGTGTTGGCCCTTCTTTTTCAGGACCTCTGCAATTCGACTGGGCATGCTCTCAATCAACTTCTTGGCCAAATCCTGACTGATAGCAACCCATTCTTTCATAATAACTTCTTGGAGTTTGTCAGAATTAGTGGGAAGATCAATCTGTCCCTGATGTTTGTTTTGGAGAGAAGTGGCTTCTTTGCTGCCCTTCTTGACACCAGGCCATCTTCCAAAAGTCTTTTTTCGCCTCACTGTGCGTGCAGATGCGCTCACACCTGCCTGCTGCCATTCCTGAGCAAGCTCTGCACTGGTGGCACTCCGATCCCGCAGCTGAATCCTCTTTAGGAGATGATCCTGGCGCTTGCTGGACTTTCTTGGACGCCCTGAAGCCTTCTTTACAAGAATTGAACCTATTTCCTTGAAGTTCTTGATGAACCTATAAATTGTTGATTTAGGTGCAATCTTAGTAGCCACAATATCCTTGCCTGTGAAGCCATTTTTTTATGCAACGCAATGATGGCTGCACACATTTCTTTGCAGGTCACCATGGTTAACAATGGAACGAGAACAATGATTTCAAGCATCACCCTCCTTTTAACATGTCAAGTCTGCCATTCTAACCCAATCAGCCTGACATAATGATCTCCAGCCTTGTGCTCGTCAACATTCTCACCTGAGTTAACAAGATGATTACTGAAATGATCTCAGCAGGTCCTGTAATGACAGCAATGAAATGCAGTGGAAAGGTTTTTTTTGGGATTAAGGTAATTTTCATGGCAAAGAAGGACTATGCAATTCATCTGATCACTCTTCATAACATTCTGGAGTATATGCAAATTGCTATTATAAAAACTTAAGCAGCAACTTTTCCAATTTCCAATATTTATGTAATTCTCAAAACTTTTGGCCACGACTGTACAGTACTTTCAGTGCAGAAGTTGTAAATTTTCTGCGAATGTGTGAGACTTCCGATTCATTCGCTGCAATAACTAGAAGAATAACAAAGTACAGTAAAACTATTTGAGCTACAAACCAGTGTGTTTATAATTACAACAATACAGTGATAAATGGCAGTTTGCAATATCAGCATAACACGCAGTTTTATACAGCTAAACATTACTTTAAGCTGATCACACTGAAAGCCTCACACATTCAAGTTACAAATGATTGCACCCGCTCCTACGTTAAAAATAAGGTGGATATCAAGCGGCATTTATGTTATTCCAAGAAGAAGATGGCACTTCTGTTAATGCCGTTGGCAGAGTGATAATGAGGTGGTATGGAGCAGAACGGCTTGAGCTGTGTCCAGGTCATTAGGAGACGACCATTCCGTGACACGACTTGCCAAATGCAGAGTGACCCCGCTTGTCCAGTAATGAGCCTCTGGTAAGGTCAAGAAGCGGAATGAATTAATATTGATACAACTCATAGAGGTTGGTGAATTGTGAGAGAGCACTTGAGAAGTCTGACCATCTGGAGAAGTCTTTTTTTTTGGCTGAAGATTTGAATAACTTGATGGAATAATCAACTACATTTGAGGTTGAGCTACACATCTGAATACTGAGTGGTGTAGGAGAAGTGTTGATTGACTTGTCTGTGTAACAGTTGCTTTCCATGTATCTCATAACCTTAGTTGTCCTTTTTTAAAGACACTGTGACACTAAACACTGCCCTGTTTGAGCATCCCAACTAGCAGGATAGTGTGTGTTTAGGGTGGGACTGCTTTTTTCATATTCTGTTTAATAATGCAAATGGTGCAGTATTTACGAAGTACACTTTTAAATTATAAGGGGGTGAATATTTTTGAATATTGAATAACATTGATCCTTACAATGCCACCTGTCAAGGGCTGGGATATATTAGACACTAAGTGAAAAATTAGTTCACAAATTTCATGTCTTGGAGGCAAGTGAACTTTAGATCTTTTCAGATGGTAATAATTTATCATGCGGACATAAGCTGTTTTCAACATTTATAGGGGTTGGTCTGTGATTTTACTGCTGTTCGAATCTAGAATGTCTGTGTTTTGCTCCCACCACCTGTGTAAAATCTCTGGCCGAATTACCTACTGTTTTTTACAAACACCAAGGTTGTACGGTTATTTAATTGCTGTCTGAATCCACACCTTTGAGTTAACAAGAGGGGATCAATTCAAAATCCACTGTTTGAATCATTTTGACCAATGCCAAGCACCATGCAGTAACTGTTGCGCCTCACTGTAATTTGCATGCATTTTAGACCACCACAGCCAGTGGGAGCTTTTAAGAACAAAAAAAGAAAGAGAGGAAAAGCATGTAAACATTTGAAATGGGCCATTATGATAACAGCAACAGGTATATACCATGCAGGCAATCATGTGACTGACCATGTCAGCAGTGCGCTCCTGGGTTGGTAGGATCACAGAACTCACTGCTCTGCCATGAATAAATTACCATCTGGCAGTTTACAGAAATCCACATAAGGAACAATTACCATCCACATATGGCTTTTGACAACTTTACAATTTAACAAGGGCCAGATAGTGACTGCTAAGCAACTGGGACAGAGCATTTCCAAAACTACTGTCTTGTGGGGTGTCTCTGGTATGCAGTGGTTAGTACCTATTGAAAATGGTATAAAGAAGGACAACTGGTCAACTGGCGTCAGGGTCATGGGCGCCCAAGGTTCATTGATGCACATGGGGAGTGAGGGCTAGTATGTCTGTTTGATCACACAGAAGAGCTACTGTAGCTCAAATTGCTGAAAAACTTAATGCTGACCACAATAGAAAGGTATCAGAACCGACTAACAACAAAGATTGTTGCAGGCCATGTACATCCCTTTATTGCAATGGTGTTCACTGATGGCAGTGGCCTCTTTCAGCAGGATGATGCTTGTACCATACAGCAGAAATTGTTCAGGTATGGTCTGAGGTTCATGACAAAGAGTTCAAGGTGTTGCCTTGGCCTCCAAATCCCCAGATCTCAGTCTGACTGAATATCTATGAGATTTGCTGGACCAGTAACTCCAATCCATTGAGGCTTCACCTTACCACTTGCAGGACTTAAAGAATCTGCTTCTAATGTCTTGGCGCCAGAAACCACAGAACAATGGAAGTCACTCAAACCAAAACTCTTTGATAACCAACATTCTTTAAAATATCTTACTAGTATGTTAAACCCTGGCGTTATTCTAAAAACTGTATGATATTTCTCTTTCTCTTTCATTTCTCTTTCAGTCATGGCCTAATTGTAAGAGAGTCAGACTTGTAACCCAAAGGATGGGGGTTCGAGTCTCAGGTCCGGCAGGAATTGTCAGTGGGGGGACTGAGGTTTGACCCTTCAGCAAGGCATTGAACCCCCAACTGCTCCACGGGCAACACAGCAAAATGGCTGCTCACTGCTCCGGGTGTGTGTTTACGGTGTGTGTGTGTGTGTTCACTACTGCGTGTGTGCACTTGGATGGGTTAAATACAGAGCACAAATTCCGAGTGATGGTCACCATACTTGGCCACAAGTCACTTCACACTTCACACTTTCTGAAAACAAAATGAGTATTTTTTAGTGAAGGAAAAAAATAAAACTGCTTATGCATGTAATGGGAGTGAATGGTGGCCTTCTTCAAACTCTAAAAAAGGATTTAGAAGTATGACAGTGCCAGAATTTTTTAATTATGTACTAAGGCTGTTCCCAACTAAAGATTTTTCTTGTTGACTAATAGTCGTTCATTTAAACCATTAGTTGACTAATCACACTAATATTGATTTAATGACTTTAATATATACATGGAGTTCTTTTAATACATAGCCTGTTCCAGTGTTTCCCAACCATTGTGCTGCAGCACACTAGTATACCTTGACAGGTTGTCAGGTGGGCAATGGAAAATTATCATTACTTCTACATTCTTTACATAGTTCACATACTTTTGAAAATCCAGCGTTTAGTTGATCCTGATAAGCGCTCATTGTCACAGTTGTAAACATGACGGCTTTCTTCTTTCATAAGGGGGTTTGGCATCACAACATCTTTGTTTATAGGCGGAACGTTAAAAATTATGGCACACAGGTCTCCCAGAAATCCTGTATAATTCAACCAATCTGATAACGACTTCGAAACTCCTGAAGCATTTCCAATTTGACGTGCCGTATGCATCAGACATTTAGCCAACAGTCCATGGGTGTGACGTCTGAGGCTGAGACTAATGGCTTTCACACTCCACACAGACACTGGGATATATGCCTAATAGCGCACATTTATCTAGGTTAACGTTAGAGCTAGCAGCCATTCAAGGTGCTACTACTAACATGTCTCACTTTCAAATGATAAGGCATATTTGAGGTTGATGAAAGATAGAAGAACGTTAGGATTTCCTATCCAATGTACTAAAATTACCTTAAGGAACAGCAGGTAACGATCTGTCCTTCATGTACACAGACAATTTTTTTTTTCTGCGACTAACCAACTAATAAATTTCAACTAAGAATCTTCTTCCTTCATTAGGAGGCAGCCCTATTATACAGTATACACTGACACGAAACAAAAGAGCCCAACCCCCATGTTTCTATGATATTCTGTCTTCTTTTGGTCATCCTATCCTAAACCCACACCACTGGTTAAGCTGGAAAGACATATCCTAATATTTTAACAAAAAGAGTGATTTGGAGTGTCATTTGAGTGGCAGAGTTTACATTCTTCAAGAAAACAACCTACGAATATCTTCTTAGTTGTCTCTATGCATTGAACAGGGATATGAAAAATCATTTCAACATCTAAATTCCACACGTCACCCTAAATGTACATAAAGATCTTTATTGCTTTCAGCAGTTTTGAATATGTCAAACACAGACTCAAAGTTGCCCTACATGCACTAAACTTGAAAGAAACATCCACTGATTGCAAGTGGGCTCTTCACACTGATAGGTTGAGTGTAAGACTGCATCCATCGCCGGTCTTTTCAGCTCAGTGCAAATTGAAGCATTATCTCATGGGCAAATCTCTTATCTCTTGGCCCTGAGATTTGCATAACAAGCGTGGCAAGGGTGACACACATCGCTGAATTTATCTGCCGCAATTCTAAGTGATGTGAACTTCCCATGTGAGCTCCATGTATCATGTTGAACATGGCTGATAAAGTGTGGCAAGCCTGGGCCAAGAACCCTCGACAACCCTTTGAACATCTGGCCTTATATAATTTACAACTGTGCTAACATGGCCCGCTCTTGGCAGATCCATTAAAATAAACCAGGGTGTTAGGATGCGAGACTGTGTTCCAGCTAAGTGTTGAGTATCATTCAAGCTTTTGTACAAACATTCTGTTTTTAATTATTTTAATTCTCGGCATACTCCATTATGGATGACAGCACTATTATCCTGTAGTCTTGTAGCACAGTGTTTGAATTAAACCAAAGCTTCTGGGAAAACACTTCTCATTCTATTAAAAACCTATAGCAAGGTATTATGTAAAAAAAAATTGTCATATATCTTATATATTTTATCTGATGTAGTTTTACTGCTAGGATCATACTATTGTTATTCTGTTCCTTGTTGTTCTGTTGTCTTGTTGCTAAATTAATAGTGTCCACTGCCACCTTCTTTTAGCATTCATTTAAAATAATGATAAATAAATTATACAGTTCCAACTATATTTATGATGCTATTTTATAACTGTTTTAAATAAGCAATTACCTTGCTTATGACAGGGCTACTTGCCACGTGCATAATAATTAGACAATAAATATTGATTGATAAAGATTCCAAAAAAAAAAAAAAAAAACATTTCCAGCAAGCTCTGAGCCTTGACAAAGAACAACACAAAATGGACATATAAGGGATAATGTAATCATATCCAGAAACATTTCTAGCCTTTCAGGAGTACTGGACACAGATCACCATCAAAAAAAGTACACCCATATTTTATTTTACCTTACTTTACTTTACTTTACTTTACTTATTACTTTACTTTATTTATTTATTTTTGGTACTGTTATGAATATGTAGATATACATTGCTGGCCACACATATTTTAGTCATATTTTAAGAAAAAAAAATAAAAGTTTTAAAATCTTTCTGGTTTGTTATCTGTTTCATCGTACAATACACTCGCTCTATCAACACTTAAACAACATTATTGTAGGCCTACTATTAATACTGAAGTCCCCCGGTTAAATTTTACAGTAAATACAGTTGATAACTGAGGGACAATATGGTACCAGCTGTGTACCAAGGTGCTGTGGTGTGATATAGAGATGTAAAAGAAGGGCAGGCCTTAAATATCTGGATGAGTGGTCATTACACAGCTTTGCTGTAGACCTTAGTCAGGGTAGCACCATGCTTCATTTTTGACAGGAATGAAAACACGGCTGGATTGTATGGTTGTTTCAACATCATAATACTGAATGATCTTTATAAATTGCATGCTATTGTAAGGACTATAAGTCTGTCCCTCATAGCCCTGTTTTCATCTTTGTTAAATTCAATATGGTGTCTAACCTGACTAAGGTCTATTGACAGGGAATAAATGACCTCAATGAATGTCATGACCAATCAAACCAAGTTCAATCAGAATCAAGCATTTTAGAGAGCCCTCTGAAAACACTACCTCTCTTTAAGTTTCAAGTCATTAATTACAACCTACTGTAATAAAGAAAAATGTAAATGTCACTCCGATGTATATACAGTACTTTGTATATATACATCTGCGGTATGAATAATTTGACATTTATGCCAAAGCAACTCTGATTGGAAGAAACCAGAGCTGACCAAATCTTTCAATTCTCTTTTGTGTTTATGGGTGATTCTCAACCTTTCCGTAGATATAAAGCTAATCGGGAATGGTTACTAATGTGGCATTTATGTGTTTATACACATTCATATCTATTTCCAATCAAATAAGTACTGGCACTGAGATTGCAACAACACAATGTGTGTCTACTGTTTTATATGGATTCATTTTTTTTTCTGATTGATTTGTGGATTGTCGGGTTAAGAGAATGTTTTTCTTATGCTAAGTGGGGGCAGACAAGCAGGCCGCCAGGCCTACGGCATCGAAATCCGTGGGCTGAGGAGTGGAGACAGGAATAAGAGGGAGGAATGAATCAGCACTCTCGCCACTGAAATGTCAGAGCAACCTTGTTCCTGTTAAACAGTTCCTGTTGAAAAGCATTATTTTCATCCATTATTTATTTATTTAGCTCGTCCCTTCAGGCATTTTTTTTCTCCTCACAAAGCTGTTGAAATGTATGTAAAATGTATCTGCTGTTTATAGAGGGTAAAATTAAAACTTTGCCCTTGATCAGCCAAATATGTGAATTCAATTCATTTACACCTCATGAGAGGTATTAATCCTGCACATTTGGTGCTTCAGCGAATCGTCTCAAGTCGTTTCTCGCCTCCCTGTCAGGATGAAATGTTTATGGCTGATTGTCTGGGAGAGATGAGAGATGGAGTGAGTGTGTGAGAGATTCATTGCCGCACAAGATGAATGAATTGAGGAGAAAATGGCAGTTTCTTGGCTACTCTAGGTGCCAGGAGAGCTTTGAGGGTCAAAACACACGCCACAGCGGGATGGATTTCATTTCCACTTCTGAACTACCAATTGCATGTCAACTACTTTCAATGACCCTGATTTCCTCAAGCAAACCTGAAAACAACAATACAAAGAAATTATGTTTCAACAAAAGATGTAAACAGTAGTTTCCAGCACATTTTGAAAACAATGTTCTGCACCTGTGGGACAGCTCCGTAATTGATCATTCAGATCATTAGATCTGAATAATAACCTTTTCGCCTTCGCTTATTTACCTCAAGTGCTGTGGCACAGTAATTGCATACTTAGCCACGGAATTGCCACCATATTGTGAGGCCATCCAGACCAAAGATACACAGATTATCCAATCAGGAAGACCAGCTGCTGATTCCCACTTAATTTCGTTCTTTGGAGCAGCGGCTCTCGCCCACTTGAAGCCTCGTATTAGAGACTAATGAGACCCTCGGCTAACTGCAAATTTTCAAAAAAACACTTTGTCAACATAATGCAGAAAATTAAAACACAGAAATAAGTATTTTAATGTAACCATAGCCTGTATTAAAAGGATAGTTCAACCAAAAATGATTATTAAACTGCATGGTTCATCTGTGGGACACAAAAGAAGAATTGTAGCAGAATGTACAAGATGCTCTTTTTCAAGCAAAAGTAAACAGGAACAGGATTTTAAGCTTAAAAGAAAAAAAAAATGACAGAAAATCAGCATAAAGACATAATAAAAGTTGGCTGCACTACTAAAAAAAAAAGAAAGAAAATAAATGAGCGTAACTGGTTTGAATGTACAATTGTAGCATACTTTAAATCTTAAAAGTATATATATATATATATATATATATATACATATATTTATTATCGTTCCATGTACAGTTGAATACTAGAATTGATGAGTGATGAAATGAAGTTTTAACCCACAAAATTTTTGAGTGCATTGAGTTTTTTAGTAGTAATTTTTTGAATAGTGTTGTTGTGTTTGTAGTCCTATAATCCACCGTGTCATTGGCGTTCGGCGTGTCGCTGTCCTATGTGCCACGTTGGATGAACCCACACAGGGTAATAGTAATGTAGACAATACAACTAGTTGAGCAAAAACTCAAGAGAGTACTCAACAAAGGACTTTAGATGAGCAAGTAGGTAGCTTGAGTTCAACCATATGGTCCTCCTCTACCAAACGAACTGACTTACTCTATGGTGGCCAAGTTTATATGTCCAGTTACCTCCAAGCTGCTCCTAGTGGTACTACATGTGACCCAAATACATCACGCTATGAAATCAACAAGAATAGTGGAGCTAAACTTCAATTATAAAACCAAGTAACGTTTCGTCCGTTACTATATATATATATATACTTTTTTAGATTATATAATATTAATGAAATACAATACCACTTAAATGTATGAGTAAGAGTGCACGTTTATGACTTTTAATAACACACTTTTAAGTTCACTCTGCAACAATGTCAAATTAAAATTTTACTTATAAAGTAAAATGTAATATTTTAAATGTTACAAATAAAGTTTTAATAATCTTTTATTATGTTTCAAATGAGTTGAATTATTCTTATTCTTTTGCTATTGATTAACACACTAAAGCATCCAAACCCTGCTCCTGGAGAGCTACTGTCATGCAGATTTCAGCTCCACCCCAATCAAACACACCTGAACCAGCTAATCAAGGTGTTCAGGGCTACTTGATAATTACAGACAGGTGTGTTGGAGCAGGGTTGGAACTGAAGTCTGCAGGATGGTAGCTCTCCAGGAGCAGGGTTGAAGATCCCTGTACTAATGCATATGTAAAGTACTTGATTATAATTTCAACTGTAGTGTGTTATTTGAAGTTCATTTTAAATGATTTGATCTGCAACTTCATCATTACATACACATTTAAAAACATGTTTTAAAACATATTAAAGCATATTTTAGCTTACCATAATGATTTTCTTACATTCTCAGCACTTAAACCATATTTCAAAGACAACAGAATTATAAAATCACATATAAGCGTGCTTAAGTTGGTCAAAAATGTGCTCTAAATTTCTAATTGCATTTAAATATAAATTTAAACTACAGCACCTTTTAATTTAATTGTAATTATCATGTACTTAAAGGGATATTCCACCCCAAAATGAAAATTTTGTCATTAATTACTTACCCCCATGTCGTTCCAAACCCGTGAAAGCTTTGTTCGTCTTCAGAACACAATTTAAGATATTTTGTTTGGATGATGGGTGGGATGCCTAATGTGATGTTTTTTATAATATTATCATCCTGATCTTTACTCCACTCTGTGTAAAGTGAATGCACGGAAAGGCAGCTGGCCCTGACGGGAATACCTGTCGTCAACAAGCCTGTGCGGAGCAGCTGGCTGAGTCCTCACAGAATTTTCAACCTGGCCCAGGCAACTGTCCCCTATAGTCTGGCCCCTCCACCATCGTGCCAGTACCGAAGCACTCCAGTGCCTCGGCCCTTAACGACTTCCGTCCTGTCTCACTCACCCCCATCATGCCAAGTGCTTTGAGAGGCTGGTTATCCATTTAAAATCCTGTCTCCCTGCTACACTAGACCCATTTCAATTTGCCTATCGCCGCAAAAGGTCAACAGAGGATGCCTTCTCTTTGGCACTTCACTTTGCCCTCACCCACCTGGACAGTCAAAATACACATGTGAGAATGCTGTTCAATGATTTCAGTTCTGCATTTAATACTGTAATCACCTCCAAACTGATCTCCAAGCTCAGCCGTGACACATCCATCTGCAACTGGATTCTAGATTTTCTGACTAACAAACCTCAGTCTGTTAAGTTGTCTTCAATACCACTTAAATGTATGAGTAAGAGTGCACGTTTATGACTTTTAATAAAAAGTCAAGCCCTCTTCTGTACTCCTTAATCACCCATGACTGCGCTCCTGTTTATGGCTCCAACACCATAATCAAATTTACAGATGACACCACGGTGGTAGGTCTGATCAAAGATAATGATGAGGCAGCCTACAGGGATGAGGTGCAGCACCTTGCTGTGTGGTGTGCCATCAACAATCTGGAACTAAATACCCAGAAGACAAAGGGGATCATTGGACTTCAGGTGGACTAGGAGACATGCACACTAACCCATCTACATCAACGGAGCTGTAGTGGAGCGTGTGTCGAGTTTCAAGTTCCTTGGCATCCACATCTCTGATGATCTCACCTGGTCCCTAAACACCTCCACACTGGTCAAAAAGGTGCAGCAGCGCCTTTACTTCTTACGGAGCCTTAGGATAGTTCACCTGAGTCCCAGGATCCTTGTGGAATTCTACCGCTGTACCATTGAGAGCATACTCACAAACTGCATCTCAGTGTGGTACAGCAATTGCTCCGCATCTGACTGCAAAGCACTCCAGCGGGTGGTGAAAACTGCTCAACGGATCACTGGCACCCAGTTAACTTCTATTGAGAACATTTATCATATGCGCTGCCTGGGCAGAGCAAGGAACATCATCAAGGATGCCTCTCACCCTCTCACCCTAACCATGGACTTTTCACCCTCGCCAACGCTCTCGCACTTGTAGGCTCAGGAAGAGCTTCTTCCCCAAGGCTGTGACACTTCTGAACTCCACACCACCAATCTAACCTGCACCTGCTTTCTTACTGCACTGGTCACAGTACTTTACATACATGTATTTTCACTACTCATATTTTTCACAGACTGCATATTGTTCAAGCTATCACATTGTAAACTATCTAACGTTGTTACTGTACAAAGCACAGTAAACTATGTCTATAAAAATATTTATTGCACTACTGATTACTTTGCATAGAATACGTTGTTTAACAATACTATTGCACACTCATGCAACTGTATTTATTACCACTGTTCTTATGTTGCTGCTGTTCATAATGTACATATAACCCTACATTGCTGCTGTTCATAATGTACATATAATCCCTACAGTGCATTCCTATTTATATTCTGTACATACTCTGCTTAATACTGCAACTCCACTGTGCATTCTGTAAATCATAGCTTCACTTACTCTGCACTTATATGTATATAAAACACTATATTCTTGCACTTCTGGTTAGATGCTAACTGCATTTCATTAGCTCTGTACTTGTACTCTGCATAATGACAATAAAGTTGAATCTATTCTAAAAAAAAAAAATTATAAAAATATATTATTGGACTTCTGGTTTTATTATATTATTTTAAAGAATATTATTTTGATAATAATGATTTTTTTTTTTTTTTTTAAAGTATTCTATTTATTTGTACTAGGGTGAGAACATCTTTCTTGTATGAAAAATAGTAGCTTTATTATTGAGTCTAGGATGGTTTTGGTATCTGGTAAGAGGGACATATGTCCTGCAGGCTGTGTGCAGTTGATCATGTGTATGGAACCAGTGTTGACACTCCCAAGAATACTTCAAATCCTTTGACCAGCCGGAGAGTTCCTTATTGTGACAGTGAGCCCTGAATAGCCAGCAGTTACGGGGAAATATTATCATAGTGGAGGACAGATTTATCTCTCGGGCTGTGACCATGACAGCTGTATTTTATTTATTTTCTTTTAAACTTAGTAAGTTCTCTGTAACTGAAAGCCATCGTTACCGACTTTTATTCTTCCTCCTCCTCCTTCCTCTGCCTACAGTCTGGAAACTGTGAATAGAGGGGGGAGCTCTAAAGAGAGGCAATTTGCTTTCACAGTCCAAGGAGATGAAGATATAAAGATGGAATGAAAGAGAGTGAGAGCATGTCCCAAACCCCTTGGGTTCCTCCACAACACCCACTCACCGCATACAATGTGCCTGGAGGTGAGGACATACACGCATGAATGGAGAAAAGTGGTAGTAAGAAAACAAATATAAACAACGTAGAGGGTTTAAAATGGAAATACATTGTAAATAAACTCAAATGCCCAGTGCTGTTTCAAAATTATATTTTCACATTTCCTTGTTCTATAGAAACTAAAGCATGATATATCAGTTATCTGCTGATATTAGAGCATTAGAATATATCATGCATACTCATTTTACATTTAGATGATCTTTAAAAGCAAAACTGGTAAACGTATAGCAAATTTGGTTGTTTATCATATTATATTACAGTATATTATATTATATTTATGTGTTATTATCCAAATGACCATATGCTGTGTATGCGCTTTTGTATCATCCATGCCACAAGGATGCACTGTTTTATTTCAAATCAGAGCTAAATACATGTAGAGACAATACATGTGTGCATCCTTGTGGCGCAGATGACACAGAAGAGCATACGCAGCATACAGTGATATGAAGAGACACAGAGGAGACTGTTGACAAAGGAATTTTTGAATAAAGTCGTTATTTTTGTTTTCTTCGCTTAGAAAAAAATGTTCCTGTCGCTTCATATAACCCAGATTGCACGTCTGATGGCAGATGGAGTATTCTGACGACTTTCATAACTTTTATGGACCTTGACACTGTATTTTACTTGGCAGTCTATGGGACAGTCTCAAGCCTCCAGGTTTTCATCCAAAATATCTTAAATTGTGTTCCGAAGACGAAAAGAGCTTTTATGGGTTTGAAATGACATGGGGGTAAGTGATTAATGACAACATTTACATTTTGGGATGGAGTATCCCTTTAAGTACCAGAATGTGTGTCATGTCATGAAATGTTTTTAGTACGACGGAAACTGTAGGCTAATTAACGTGATCACTGTGATTATTATCATTGCAATTCAACAAAAACAAATGTTTTGATTGACCTGTACATGGTGGATTGAACATGATAAAGCTGAGATTTCTACCTGTTGTTTCTCACAACATTATGAGTAGAAATAAAACTTTTAGCTAAAATGATGAGTCAGGCAAATCTATGAAGGCCAGCGGAGGTTAGGAGAGAAAAAAAAAAAAAAAAACTGTGCTGAATGTGCAAACTATTTGCATTTAAACCAATACTTTTGCTACTTTCATTAGACAATATAATGTACATCCTGTAAATATGATCATGTGGGACCTCTTCATGTCCCTGTGATACAGCTGATGAGCTTGAAAAATGATCTCAAGAGAAAACATGTGACTGCATTAGCAGCAGTGGAATATGGATTAAATCTTAGATTACCATTCCCTGAACTCCGCTGACCCACTTCCTCCAATCCTAACATGAGACACACAGTGATTATGAATCATTATGGAGCCTCTGAAGACCGTTAATCTTTGTGCCTGACTGCAAAAGTAAATTAATCAAAGGAAAAGGTTATTCCACCAGCCTCAAAATGATTTGTCATTGAATGCAGTTTATGAGGCAATTTAAAAAAAAAAAAAAGCTTTTGTCCAATATTGGACAAAATTTACTGTATGATAACAGGTGCTGGTTGTAAATCAATTTTGTTTGCAGTGTTCTGATTGTGGAAGTAATTGAAGATAATATGAGAGTGTGTGCTGACGTTGCTGAAAGATGGTACTGGTTCAGGTTTATTATTGCATTATGTTACAAAAAAAAAAAAAATAAAAAAAAAAAAAAAAAAAAATTAATATATATATACATATATATATGTAAAAAAAAAAAAAAAAAAAAAAATTTATATATATATATATATATATATAGTATATGTACAGTTTAAAATACTCAGTTAAAAACTGGCCACATTATATTATTTATTGTCTGAACCTCTATGCATGTTTTACATCATTGTTGTTCATTTGTATTAATGCATTCATTTAGTATGGTAAATAGTTACGTTGATTTATATTATGTTATGATGTACAATATTTAAAATTGTATTTTGTATACATATATTTAAAAGGGATTTGAAATATATATGTGCAGTCAACTTTGATTATATTTGTTATATATTTTAATCAAATGAATGTGTTAGTTTACTATTATATTATGTTATTTTATATTATTATATTATATTTTGATAATAATTCATTATATAGTGCTTTTCTAGACACTCAAGGTGCTTTATTTATTTATTTATTATATTCGGCTGTAGGTAATCACAGAATGCTGATATACAGCCATCGCACGGCTATTGCGTTTATAGAACACTTTGACGGTATGAGTGTGTAAATATATAAGAAATAACAACAGAGTGTCTTTAAAAACCCTCTTTTGTGTGAAGTACTTCCTTCTGTCACAGATTCAAATCTCAAGTTGACAGTTTAACAGCTGAGCCCAAACCTCCGTTACTAAATAGAACATTTTTAGTAATGAAGGACCGTTGAGTTGCTTCTTTGAAAGCTTATTGTATTACTGTATTAAAAGTTCACTGTATTATGTAGTGTAGAGTATTATGAGAGAGAGACCGATTGAGCGATTGTGATTACCTGCATCTAATACAGCATTCATTCTTCAGCTCAATCTCATATTCACAATAAAACATTTGAATGTCTGTGGACGAAAGTGATATATTTGTCCTTTCATCTGTTAAGGGTGATTTCCGACGACAGCGCTGCTCAGTGCATTTGTTTGTTGCATCTTGCAAGATGTTGTTGAAAGTTAAAATAACTTCTTTGTTTACAACCCTGTTTCAGTCTCTTTCAACATAAAGGTCTTTACTGCTGACCCACTCAGAAAAAAAACAGTCTCTTGTTACCATTGAAACCTGGACCAATGTAATTACCATTACAACACAAAACCTTTTCCAATACTAAATACTTTTATTAAATACTACTGTTGTTTATATAAATTATTTATCAAATAATAATAATCAATAAACAATAATGACCATCATAAAATTTGCTAGGCAATTCAGTCAAAAGTACAAAGACACTCTGATATAAGCTACAGCATAAAAGTTACATAAAATATAACATGATGAGACTTTGCCATCAGCCAAAAAAAACGTATTTTCTCTGGAACAAATAATATATTAATAAGACCAAAGATTGCCTGTTAGATTTAGCCAAAACAAATTATAGCTCATGTTCAGAGCCAGCTGCAAATTCCAGAAGAATTGGCAGAGGTGAGGCTGCTCTCAGTGGGTTCATGAGCACTGAACAGCCACCGAGGACCCCCGCTTCATGTAGAGGTCCTGATCACACTGCGAGAACAACCGGCTGGATGTACATTATCCCTTACTTTATTATATTATATTATATTATTATTATATTATATTATATTATATTTATTATATTATATTATTATATTATATTATATTATATTATATTATATTATATTATATTATCTATAAATAGAAAATATTATTATATGTGACCCTGGACCACAAAACCAGTCTTAAGTCGCTGGAGTATATTTTTAGCAATAAATCCCCCCCCCCCCAACATGAAGATAATTTGTAAATTTCCTACCACAAATATATCAAAACCTAATTTTTGATTAGTAATGTGCATTGCTAAGAACTTCATTTGGCCAACTTTTAAGGTGATTTTCTCAGTATTTGGATTTTTTTTTTTGCACCCTCAGATTCCAGATATTCAAATAGTTGTATCTCGGCCAAATATTGTCCTATCCTAACAAACCATACATATTCATATTCATATTCATATTCATTCTTTATTGTCCTCAATAGAGGAAATTTGTTTCCACAGTCCGTACCAAAAAGTAACATTCAACACTCATAACATACACGTACAACACAGAATTTGTACACATGAGTGTAAGGAAAGCTTATTTATTCAGCTTTCGGGTGATGTATAAATCTGAACTTTGAGAAATTGACCCTTATGACCGGTTATGTGGTCCAGGGTCACATATATAAATATATTTAATAGAGATTTGGTTATAGATTTTAACCACATTAATATATTATATTAATTGTTTCCATGTGCATAGCCACTGTGAAATAAATTTCTGGTTCCAGGTGAACACATGACTAGACAATACTCAACACCTGTGTGAGCATAACACATTGATGTGTTCTGATGTGCCTCTGTTCACGGAGGAGTGAGGATCTAGGACATTAGCCTCCAAGACTGCATGGAAAATTCCTATTATAGAAAGCCTGTCTCTTTTCCTCTTCTTCTTCACACACACACACACACACACACACACACACACACACACACACACACACACACACACACACACACACACACACTCTATTGGTTCTCTGGAGCTCACACTGCATTACTTCTCTATTATATTTTCTCTCCATCACAGTTCTCTTCACAACATTTGTTGTACATTTTTACATCCACTTACACACATGAGCAGACAAAAGACAGGTTTTTGTACTACTTCAAAACATACAAACACACTGAGTGGGATGAGTGCTAGCTGGAAAAGGTATACAAGAAGTCTTATAGTTTACAAGCAGATTGCAAATTGATACTGCAGGAGGGTTGAGTCCCTTTATTAAAGCTTCACAGACGGGAATCTCATACCACTGTGTGGTTGTTGTATTCAAGCTAATCTGACAGCAGTGCCAACTCCCTCCAGATGTATAAATATCTATAGAAAATTAAACACTCAGTGGAAAGGAGGAAGCCACCTGTCACCATTTTATGCACAAACACACACACACACACACACACACACACACACACACACACACACACACACACACACACTTGAAAAGTGTCTGTGTAAGAGTGAAGAGCGTGAAATAAGGCTCCCTCCCAGCTACGCCCTTGATTCAAGGTGCCGGGGATTTTACTTCTCAATCATTTATTTATACTTGCCACTAGAGGTTAGACCAACCCAGAAGTTAGCATCATCTCATGGTTCCCTCAACAACAACAAAATAAATAAATAAAAATACAAACAAACAAATAAATATACATTTTTGAATTAGACAATAAACTCTGTGGCCAACAAAAGTTTATGATTATCATATGATTATCATATGAGTCATATGATAATCATATCATCATGATAACCTTCAAAAATGGCCTCAACATTTATGAACATTAAATGATAAATATAATCACTAAAAGCTACATGTGGTCTATAAACAAACTATATCTTGCTCACATGAGTTTAACATCACCAAAATTAAAGCTTATGTCAACTCTTTAAGTGTTTAATTAAAATCTGAATGTTTGAAATTTTAAGAATCACTTGCGCAATGACTTTCTGAAAGTGCACTAGTGAGTAGATGAGATTACCTGCTCTACATGATGATGTTTAAAGTTCCTGACATCCTCTGTACTCACATTTAACATTTTGTCAGCAACCACCTTTTCAAGACAAAATAGTAATCATGTGCACGTTTTAGTACATTGAGGGAACAAATTAGTAAATAGTGTGCACAATATATTTATTTTTTCTTGCATGGCTCCATAAGATTTGAGGTTTGTTGGAAGATGGAACATTTCTAATGCCGCACACTATATAACGTCATGCCACACGAACCTACTTGCTACAGTGCAAAGCTCTGGACTAGTTCCCTTCCAATGAGGTTTTGAATTTGCATAGAACCCATTCTTTCTTTTCAGCCTATTGTCTGGGTTTATTATATAACCCTTGATGCCATTTGTGCAGATGGTTGCATATAGAAAAGAAGGCTGATTGTGACTTTGAGCTTTACATGCACACCTTTACTAAGGATGGAGGAGGAGTTAAATGAAAGGGCAGTGTGAAAATGCACCTGTGAATTAATTGCATTATGCTT
This sequence comes from Cyprinus carpio, assembly GCF_018340385.1. Classification (NCBI taxonomy): domain Eukaryota; kingdom Metazoa; phylum Chordata; class Actinopteri; order Cypriniformes; family Cyprinidae; genus Cyprinus; species Cyprinus carpio. The sequence goes on from NC_056586.1 coordinate 10,756,556, forward strand.
GACGGCTTGTGCACATTCATTTGTCTAAGACAGTGCAAAGACATTACAGTCTTCCTAACAATCCACTATGCTGGTAATCCAGGCCTACAGATTTTGAAAGCAAGCTACAATGGTACTCAAGACCCCAATTTAGAGCCCTTTTACTGACAGCCTATGACTCAGAGATGTTTCTCTCATCCTCTATGTCCCTTATTCTTCTGGCAGTTTTCACTCCTTTCTTAAGAACACCTCAATGAGCCAGACTGGGCAAATATGACCAAACTGATCGTGCACTCATATGTGAGGAAAATGGAAATGAAAGGAAACAAATGATTCGGCACTGAAAACAAACTGCTAGCATTTAATGCAGAGAAAAGCAGGAGAAAAAAATGAGGAGGAGGACTTAATCCATTTCAATATCAAAAAATGTTCGCTTTCACTAGCCAACTCTATTCTTAACGTACAAAACCTTGCATTTTCAGGACTTGCTCTCCTCCTCCCTTCGGGATCGGTAGATGCTTTTAAAGGCGTTCGGTATGCAGTATGTTTTATGGTGCAAATAAGAGAGTCTTCCCTTCCAATGATGGTTGAGGTTAAGGTGTAAAAAAAAAAAAGTGCCTGACTTTACAAGAAGTACATCTTGCTGACACCTCATGGGAGATCTATTTGGCACACTTTGCATGGGTGAAGCCAAGGAGCTTCCAGGAGCATTGCAGTTGGAGTCACAGAATAATAGGTAAATAAATCGATACATAAAGTATACGACAAAGGCAGGATGCCGACATGGGCGGTAATGATGGGAGCGCAGATAAGTCGTTGAATGTGGTGATCGCTGGAGATGAGGTCATAAACTAGAGAAAGACAATGTGGCTATAGGAACGGGGCCACAGTGAGGTAGAAAGAGGTGTAAAGAGCTCTTGATATATAATGATGCCATTCTTAGGAGAAGAGACATGGCAAAAACATGCCTGAATCGCTTGTCCAGCTGTTTGTCATCTCCACACATGGAACACACAAACATTTCCACATCTGAGCCAGGGACTTTTCATGGTCCTGTGAGGCCCTTGGGTACATGCTTTTGGAGGTCACCTCTCCTGGTTACTGCAGTGTTTGACAAGGACAATTTAGGGGCTTTTAGGTTTTATGAACAAATATAATAATAATAATAATAATAATAATAATAATAATAATAATAATAATAATAAAATAAAAAAAAACGGGGGTACAGTTTATCACAAGTAGCTTTATTTTTGTTTTATTTTTTTTATTATTTATTTTGGTTACATACTGTGTACACATCTAGTTACTATGTAAGTACACATGTATTAGGGACACAATATAAAGTGGGACCGAAAAGAAAATATTTCACTATAACTTTACAGCTTTACAGTGTTGATAATGTAAAATGTGTGCTGATAATGCAAGAGGACAATAGAAAACAGTTTATCAGTCAGTTCATTGTTGATTCAGTGATGTCATCATCCATGACCATGTTATACCATGTTATGATGGTATATAATGGTGTATAATAGTCTGTGTAATAAGTAGAAACATTCAAATCAGTTTAATGCAAGAACAAAAAAACAGTATGTACAAGGTCAAGAAATAACATGCATGTCTCTGTGACAGTAATGTACTCTTTGCTAACTGACTTACCTCTTTACAAGCAAACAGAAACTCTGCATCTGGAAAGATCAGAGGAGGAGAACTGTGCATGTGTGGAAACACAAACACTTCCATCATTATTAGACAGACTACGGTAGTGCTTGTATGTCTTTAACTTGCTTTGCTCATGTTGCATCAGCGCATCAAAACAATGAGAGTTAGACTATTGTTCCTGAAGTTTAAACCATGCATTATATTGAAATACTAAATAAAGTCACCATAGTAACTCAGTAACTCACATTGGTACCTTGATAGTGTTTTAGAAGCTTTATAAAAAGCATTTTACAGACAAAATAAATGATTCACTAAATAATTTGGTAAAATTATATGGTAACACTTTAGGTTAGTGAACACATGTTCACTATTAACAGTTTTCCCTCAGTAAACTCCTAATTTTGAAGTTATTTAGTTATTTATTTTATTTTATTTTTATTTATTTTAAATCAGTGTAATTTTGATGTTCCTACCCACAATACATGGGAAATCAGGCTCTGAATATGTGTTTGTGTCTGCATTTTTCCATCAGCAGGGCAGACAATGTTGCTTTAAATACCCTGTAGACAGAGAGACCCCTGTGGATGGTCCCACCAGGGGCTTCGTCACAACTCCAGAGTTAGTGTCTGGGACTAGTGTCTCAGTGGGAATGCGGATCAAAGATGGAGTCAGCCAGTGGTGGCCTGTCCAGCTGCGCTGTATTCACAAGGACTGATGGATAGAGCTCTCTCTGGATCAAATTTATTGACACTCCTCAGTTTGAGTCCTTGATAGCACATAGTTACATCTTTGAACACACACCCACTCACTTCTTTCACCATTCATTGTCTTGTCAGAGAACTGATCTAAAAAAAAAGGATAAGAAATCAATGATATTGATCTTTCTTCATTTATCTGAATCATTTTGGCCAGAGGAATTTAAATGAGGAATCGATGCCTTGCATGCTCCAACTCACCAAAAGGGCTAAAGTTTGGCTCTTAAAAGAGATCTTAAGACTACTTTAATTTTTAAGTTTGTGTTATGTACATATCTTTTCAGACAGAATCTCCAGGGTGACTGTTAATAAAGGAAAATGATCTGGGTTTTTATGGACTGATTCTACTTTTATGTTTTTGTTATTGTTATATACAAATACATTGTTCTAGATAGAAGCACAGGTCCTATAAAAAGTATATTTGTATTGTGATATTGTGTCATTATCATTATAGTTCTATCATAATATTGTGTTGTTATTGTATAGATGTATCGTTATATCATGTTGTTATCATTATAGTTCTATCATAATATTGAGTTGCTATCGTTATAGTTGTAACATGATATTGTGTTGTTATAGTTGTACCATAGTATTGTGTTATCCTAACTGTTGTATTGTGATATTGTGTTGTTATCGTTACAGATGTATCTTGATATTGTGTTGTATTGTGTTATTGTGTTATTATCGTTATAGATGTATCATGACATCATTTTGTTATTGTTATAGTTGTGGCATGATATTGTATTGTTATCATTAGTTGTTTCATGACATCATGTTGTTGTTGTCACAGCTGTTCCATGATATTGTGTTGTTATTGTTATAGTTGTTGCTTGTTTTTTTTTGTTTTTTTATTGTTGTTGTTGTTGTTTTTTTTATTATTGTTGTGTTTATTTTTTTTATTATTATATTGACAGCCTTGATCATTTAAAGCGGTAGAAGACAGTGTGCACTTATAAGAAACAGAACATTACTGTTTCTTGGTGTGGACAGATATAGTTAAAGTATAGTTATTATTTTTGATATGAACAGGCCTTATGTGCTGGTTAGCATATTAAAGTATACAACCCATATGTGAAGTGATTTAGGGCTTATGCAACCAGACTACAGTAGAATGAACCATAATGTATAAAAAAATGTTAATACTGAGTACATCATATATATACAGCAGATGTCTGTATATTCTTCAGGAAATGAAAACCCAGATCATTAAAGTGGCAGATAATGAATAGCCCAACCTTTTTTGGAGACCGACTTTACCAACACTCCACATCCTCCAGCACTCCAGAAACCACAAAAAATAATCTTCAGTTAGCCTTGAGCAGCTCCGCTCCAGCCTGATTTAGCTTCTGTAATCTTAAAGGGGTCATATGATGCTGCTAAAAAGAACATTGGTGTAATGAAATGTGTTTATGTGGCTTAAGGTTAAAAAAAAAAACATTATTTTCCACATACTGTACCTTATTGTTTCTCCTTTATGCCCTGCCTTCTGAAACGCGTCGATATTTAAAAGGCTCATCAGTCTGAAAAGCGAAGTGTGCTGTGATTGGCCAGCTATCCAGCATGTTGTGATTGGCTGAATGCCTCAAGCGTGTGACGGAAATGTTAAACCTCTTAACATATTGTGATGCCTTGTCCGGCCGGAGCAACGAGACATAAACATAAAACCCATTATAAATGTGATATAAACAGGATTTCTAGTGGTGTCTTCTTTTGGAAGGCTAAAACAAAGTAGTTTCGCTTTCTCAATGAAACAGCGTCAGCCTTGAGTGAGCAGAGGTTAGCAGAGTGAGCCGCAGCCTAGAGTGAACTGCGGCTGGCTTGAGTGAGCAGAGGCAGGGGGCTTGAGGCGGATTCTACGAAGGAGCGTCCCTTGTGCATCTGGCAATCACATGTGACGACCCCGGGCTGGACTCCGCTTCGTCCACAGTGAAAGCCCATTCTGCAATCTACAGTGCAAAGTTGATGTATTTCCTCAGCAACCAGCACGGATCAGCTCCAGGCATGACGAAGCGTATATCGACCTCTTTTGGAAGGCCAAACAAAGTAGTTTCGCTTTCACAGTGAAACACACAGCGTCTATAAGACATGGCAGCGGTGGCAACAACAATAAAAGGTACGCCTTCTTTCTTTGCATGAACATCTGGGCGGCGTTATGCAAATCTTCCCACATACTGACGTAGATATGTGAGGGCGTGTTAAAACAAGCCATTTCAGGGGGGCGTGGACGAGTCTCAACTTCTATAAAGAATATCTCTTTGGATTTGAGACTTTAGTCTTTGCAACTTCACAGATCTTCTTTATTCACCAAGAGCTTGTAACACTCCAAAGAGAAAAGAAAATTTTAAATCGCATCTTCTTAGTGGCCCTCATTTATCAGCATGTTTTCAAATAATTGATTAATTACTGCCAAACAGATCTTAAAACATCATTCAGATGAAACAAGCCGCATGTCGGGCAGTGAGAGCTAATCTTTAGCACCTTGAGTGATCTTGAGGCATAAAGTAAGGTGCACAAACCTCTGAAAGCACAACAGTAGGGCCTAAAGCCTCTGGGAATCAGGCTGTCGAAGACCTCATTTCCCATAATCACCCTTGAGAGTTGGAGAACAGCAGCCAGTGTTGGTGTAAGCACTGAGTCAGACGAAGAGCAGATGGATGATCCCTCAGTTCACGCTCTGGCAGGCAATCCCCTTCCACCTTCCCCTGGCTCACACCTGTGCTGCGAGCTGCTGGTGTTGGATCAGACAAACACAAGAGGTGCAAATAACTGACTAAACACGAGACATGGCTTAATCACTCCTCGGTGTGAAAGAGAAAGAAATATCAGTGCAAGCCAAGAAATTGTTTCATATTAGACAGCTTAAAGTCAATATGAAGTGAAATGGAGCCTATTTATTTTTAAATACGCAATTAAACCTTTATTAATTTAAACTAACAGTTAAATACTGTAGCTAGTTAGGCATTATTTTAGAGTACTGTTGTTGGATAACAACTTTTTTGAAATCATGTTAATAGTTAGACACATTTAGGTTGACACATTCATTTAATAATGTTAGCATTTGCACTACTGTTTAACAGCAATATTAGTAAATACTAATCAATCGCACACACAGGTTGCCAGATTGATGGCACAAACAGGAATGAGCGCACTTGATGATGAATGAAATTAAATACGCTGTGTTTTCCACCAACTGGCAACCTGGGGTGCTAAAATACAATTGGGTAAACTGGCAGTTGGTGGGTTCACAAACCAAAACAAAGATTGACATTCCGGCCTGGAACGCACATTTTCAAAGGAGAATAACTTACTGTAGCATTGTTTTTCAGATAAACAAGTATGTTAACTTAGCATTTTTCTTAAATATTTGCAAACATATCAAAATCTTACAGCACCTTTAAGGTTTACCTTCTTACGTGCAACATTACCAGGTGCTGTCTATGGCGGTGGTGCTGAATTGGTTGATGGATTGAGAAAGGATTATTCACTCTATTCACTCTTAAACATTTGTTTACAGCATAGTGTGACACCATCAGTCTAATGACAATGTTATTATCTGCAAGAAAACACTTCAGTTAGCCTAATTGAACACTTGGTGTATTATATTTGTATAGATTGAGATGTAAAGAACTGTGAACTGTCAATAGCTAAGAGTGGTTCAGACCAACCTTACAAAAGCATGACTTACAGAAGCTATACTTAAGAATGTTTTGGGAAACACATATTAACACTAAGGTACAACTTAAAGTGGAAGTGAAGCAGTCAGTCAAGTTTACATTATTTAGAAAACTGATTTCCACTATAATAAAATAATATATAACAAAGACAATTATTGCAAACGTTTTTTTTTTTTTTTTAAAAAAGTTTTTTTTGTTATAAAATTTTTTTTTGTTGTTGCTTTTTTATTGAGGTTGCAGATATCTTGCAATTCCACATCATGTGATGTCACAGAATTGGTTCTCTCCATTGGCCAGTAAAGAAATATAAGTACTGCAGTACAAGTACACAGTAGAGTGAGTACTCCATTGGAATCTCTTTAGAAATATAAGTCGTTTGAAAGCCTTACAACACTTTAATGTTTAAACTAACAAGGCGAACTAACTGATAAACTTTCTTGCGATCGATTAGATAGGTGATTAGTTAAACACTGCAGCATCCTATTAACAGCAGGTAAACTAATTTTATTTGCAGGTGAACATAAAATACCTTACATGCCACTAATGGAGAAAGAGCCAGTGTAATACAAATATGTCTGAAAGGTCTGACATAACAATAAGATGCGACATGAACAATATTATATGAAGCATTATTTGTTCACATCATTTTGTGCCTCACATTATGAAAGGAATGTTTGGGATACTACGATCAAAACTTTGCGATTTAAACAGTTTGGTGTTGGATATTCATGCAATTATGGTGAAAACCAACACATTTGTGTATTCAAAAAGTAAAGAAATGTTTATATTTCTTCACTGACCAACAGAGCGAACCAACACCGTGACATCACATGCTGTGGAATTGCAAGATGGTGGCGCCCGTGCTCCAAAAGCTATAACAAAACATCCTTTTTTCTTTAAAATGGTTACATTCATAGATGCCGATTTGACAATCATAGGCATTTAAGTTAGAGTCCACCAATGATGTTTTATAGATTACTTTTGCGATACTTTTATTTCATTTGAAATGTTGGACCACATTGACTTTCACTGTAAGGACAAAAACATTAATTTATTTTTAATTTTGACAGAAAAATGAAAATCAGTTAGAAATATATGATGGTACATAAATGATAAATAATAATAATAATAATAATAATAATAATAATAATAATGCTTTTGACTGCAAATGCTTATTCAGACTCCATTCTGATATTTAATGCTCACTTTTAGCAATCTAATAACTTACCAATTGATTGATTGATTGATTGATTGATTGATTTCTTTCTTTCTTTCTTTCTTTCTTTTTTTTCTTTATTTATTTATTGATTGATTGATTGATTGATTGATTTCTTTCTTTCTTTCTTTCTTTCTTTATTCACTTGATGTACTAAAGTGACTAAAACTGAAATAAAATCTAATACACACACACAATAAATAATAAAATGACAATAATAATTGATAAAAAGTTATCACATTGACTTTACAGCCATCAAACCTAGCATGCACTGTGTATTTTGTATTCTAACAGTGTTCATTTCACAGAACCTGAACTTAACGCCATTTTTGAAACTACAAACTGAGAAGATTGAGAATTCTGGGTATTCTGTCTCACAGTGACTTTTGCAATCTAATGATGAGTTCACAGCATGCAGTTTAGTTTAAACTGCCGTCTGGCCTCATAATATTCACTTAATAAGCCCTGTTAGACTTTCCTTGTGACTGCTAAATGACTGCTACTGTAAAACATGCTATTAGCACTATAGACCCTGTCATTACATGGATTCCAACCAGGTTTTACTGTGAACAAAGAAACCAGGTTGATCTGAGGGAGCACATTCATTTATGATTAAAGTCATAAATTAATTTACTACGTGCTTTCATTTTTAGATGTGTTAACTAAACATATTTTGCAGTATTTACATTTATACTGTAAGAACAATCACTTGCTTCACTTTTTTTTTTTAAAGACAAAGTAAAATTTAAGACAAAACTATTTTAAAATCTTACCAGTTTGTTAGTTATCTCACAATCCATTACAATTGTATTGATTTTCAGATGTTAGGTTGCTTCACATGGGGTACCACTAATTTTAGTTATTTCAAATCCAAGCACCACTAGTGTAATGGCTTTGGGCTTAAATATTAATATTTAGTTTTGGTCACACTATTTTACAGGGCACTAGCCAGGAATTTCACCTTCCTCAAGGGTTAAAAAAAAATAATAAATAACTTTGCAAAAAACTTTAGTCATAGTAAAACTTTTTGTAAGTGAGGGCAGATTTTAGTCCACTCACCTGGACAATGTCCTGTCAAAGCTGTCCTCTCCCCATGCGGACCCAGGCCATGTTTCTGCTGCTGGACATGAGCTTGTGTTGACTCATGCAAACAAATTCAAACACAAGGTCACAAAGCCATGACAGAAAACATAAGGCACAATGTGCACAGAGTTCCATTTTGTGAATTTCTGAAAAAAAAAAAAAAAAAATCGCATGATGCACATTATCCTGTCAAGCACTGAATGTCTCTCCGCCATAGACACACATAAGCTATGTTGCGTTTAAAACAATGAAAGCACCCACTCACTGCAGGACCAAAGCCAATGTTGCATTTAAAATTATAATTATTATTGGTTGTAAAACACATTACATAATCAAATGTAAACAACACCCTTTAAAGAACATTAGAAAATTAAATATCCATATAACAGCATTAGTAAACAGAAAGCCTTTTGATAATATAAAATCTGTGCTTCTAATGCTGCTGTACAAATGCACAGCCAAAGAACAGAAAGATCTGTGAAAATGCCCAGAAAAAGAGTGTGGGAATGAGAAAAGCAATATTTATGGAGGGGGGGCAGTTGGATGGATATTTTTCTGTAGCAATATTAGTGTGAAACAGTAAATCCAGAGGGAGGGCATTGCATTCAGTCTCTGATGGAGGGACAGTGTGGACTGATAGTTCTGCCTCTGTAGCACAAGAAGAAAAACTGCTTATCCTGAAGTATGACTTTTAGTTATCTTAGCATGACCAGCCTAAGATTTGTTCTCCATTTACAGTCAGAAAACACACATCTAGGGCAAAAAGGCATGTTTTCAACCATGTCTGGAATTAAAGTGGTTTTGATTTTCAATCAGATGCAAAAAAATGCAAGCAGTTCAGTCTAGTGTCAGGCTTGTTTTTAGAATTAAGTGAGCAATATCACTCGAGTAGCCTTGTGATGTAGCTGTATATCAGCACAGCTGTGATTCTGCCATACAAGTGCCTTTAAAATCCCTCTTTTGTTGTTTGCAGCACAATATTTGACTGAAAGGGTAAAAATTATGGTTATTTTCATCAGTGAGCCATGGCTCGTTAGAGCTAGCATTCTGCCCATTTCAAATCAGACACAGAAATGAAGTAGCCTGGTAAGATCACATTTATTTGAATGAATTATAGCATTTATTTAAATTAAATATCGAGATCGAGAGAGAGATAGAGGATTAAACACTTTTATTTTATCACAAATTACCTCTCATACAAATTCACAATAATAATAATTATCATAAAATAAAATAATTAAACGTTCAAAAACATCTGACCCTCAAAAATCACACATAATATGTATTTAAAACAAACAAACAAATAAATAAATAAATAAGTAAATAAAAATAAAAATCATTATTCACAAGTTTATAATAGGCAAAACCTATTAACCCTAACCTACTAATTTTCCTAAACATCATATCCACATCAATAGTCCCAAGTTGTTTTCCCTTATTCTTTCTCATTTTCCATATTGCTAATTTAGCTGTTCCCAACAAATAATTTATTAAGCATGTCATACTTCTCATTTAATACCAATAGTTAACACCCCCAATACATATTTTGTCTGAAAATTCCTCATCAATTTTTTTAAACAAAGCCTTAAGAAAATTAAGAGGATCTTGTAATCTTCCACATTTTAAAAACAAATGTTCTAAGTCTTCTTGTTTTCCACAAAATCTACATTCACCACCCACTGCTGAGTTTGGGTGCAGCACATGTCTGTAGCTATTGCCCCATGAATAAGCCTTCACTGTAGATCTGCTGTTATCTTCTCTATGGGAGGCTTATACAGGGCTCTCCACCTGTCCCTCACGAGGAAATCTGATCCTAACAATCTTGGCCACTTTGAAGCTTTAATTCTCTTGAGAAAATTGTGATGTATGACTTTTACAGAAGAATCGTAAACTGCTTTCTTTGATGTTGATTCAAAATAATCCATCTGAGGTGTATCAAAAGACAGAATTGAGTCAATATTTATTTCCACTCTCCCCTTAAGTATAACTGGAGACACTTTGATTTTTGGAAATTCCTTGGAAAGTCCATCGACCAACCTCTTTTAATGTACTCTCTATGGCCACTTGGTAAGACAAAAAAAAAAAAAAAAATGAAAAATCACGATTGTCCATTGTATTTTACAAACCAACTGGAGGCTCCATAACAGCCATTTTATGCCACAGTGTCGAGGCTGCCAAGTTGTTAGTGACAAAAACTTGCCCTCTATATGACAATAGTGCTAATAGCCAGTTCCATTTAGACAATCAGGCAGACACCTTCTCCGGCAATCCCTCACAGTTTCTTATCTGAAATTGTGCATTTCCTAAAAAACAATCACCTAATGCTTTTATCCCTTCTCTGCCCCACTGTAAACCACATGATAGTTTTGGAGGTCCTACATCTCCCCACTTACCAATAATATATCCTTCACTTTTTCCCCACTTCACTCTGGCTGAGGATGCCTTTTCATATTTTGAAAGGAGATAATTGTCTCATTGCATCTGTGAGCTCTTGCAAAGTTATTTGTTCACCCAGTGGTTTTCTTTGTTTATCTCTCAACTAAGGCAGATCACAAAGCAATTCAGCAATACTTCCAGAAGTAACAGTTGCAGTTTATGGGGAATATGTGCATTTAAACATATGTGTGTGTATATATATATATATATATATATATATATATATATATATATATATATATATATATATATATATATATATATATATATATATATATATTTTAATATATATATATATATATATGCATTATAAAATTGCATTATACTACTTCTTCTACTAATACAAAAGGACATAAGAAAATATTTATTTATTTATTTATTTATTAAACAGTTGTTGTATAATATCAAAGAAATTCAATTACCCATCCTCCTTGTTTATTTGTTTTAGATACTTTTTAGATGTTGAGATAATGTAATGAATATAACAGAATTATGAGCAGATTGCTGCTTCTGAGACTGATAATGTCAGTAGCCCTGACACCTAGAAGCCCAGAGCTGAGGACAAGAAGAGGATTACACCTTTGAAACTGTTATTATTGTATTTTATTCTTCAGTGGTTGAGCATTATTTGCCTTTATATTTTTGTTTATTTTAAAAAAGAAACATAACCACTTAAAATAAATTTAATTCATAACAAAATTAAAAATTTGAAAATGTTTGCCTACCAAGGTTTTGATGTGTAGTGTTTTAAGACTTTGAGTAAGAACATACCACTAAGGAGTCTTCTGACCAAGTTGTAAGTGATTTGAAATGCTTAGAACTTAGGCCAGATTGGACTTACTTTACCTGACCTGAGAATAATAAATAATAAGGTTAAAGGTGTTAAGATCAAAGTACACACCACAAAACGCCATTTAAAACTATCTAAACTCTGACATATTATCCAAACACTTGGATTATAAAATAGATAAAACTTGTCTGACCATATGGAAATCAGCAAATACTGAGATAGGACTGTCTTTGATATTTTTAAGGCAAACTAATTGCGCTTAAATTTGACACGATGTGGTTGAAATTGTCAAACAACGTACAGTAGTTGCAGACAGGCAGTTTGGTGGGAAAATGTTCTCACCCCGTCAGAAATCTGATTATACAACTGGGTTTTTTTTTGTTTTGTTTCTCTCCTGGGCTATGGCATGATCATTTTCAAGTCAGCCACACCAGCTCCACCAGCTGTCAATTAAACTTAATGGCCATGGATTTTTGACAGGAAATTATATGGTTCGGGGCTGGGCTCAGTATAAGTGTTTTCATCAGAACTGACTGAATTGAACTCAGAGACAACAGAGCTCTTCATTTCTTTCATTGGACGGCAAAAGTCCCTGAGTGGTTTTTGTCAGTTCCGTTGATTATGTGATTTTAGATATTAGACAATATAGATATTTTTTTATTGATTGTGAGATTGTGTAAGAAATCATAAAACACATTTCACTATCATACCAGCTATTCCCTTGAAACTCTCAATTAAAGTTAGTGGTTTGGTATAATATGACAGGGTGGTTTATTGATCTCATGCTTTTACTGATATTAAGAAATGTTGTTGCCTTGAAAGGAATGGTTCACATAAAAATTACAATTCTGACATCATTTAATTACGTAGCTCAAAATCTGTATGCTGTTATGTTTCACACTGAACATGTTTTCAGGTTACTTTTTCTGTACTCTTATTCTGCACAGATTGTTTTGTTAAATGTTAAAGAAATTCAATCAAATGAATGAAATCACATACCAAATATTATTGAATTTTGTATAATTATTGTAGCATTTAACTGTGCTAATGATGTAATTTTGACTTTACATTAAGTGTTTTATTATTATTATTATTATTATGTAATTTAATTTTTTTTTTTTCAGTCACTGTAAACTCTCATTACATGTCAAGAACTCTAAAATGATCCTACAAAATATCTCATTTTCAGTTCCCCAGAAAATATAACCGGAATGATATGGGTGTAAGCTAGAAATGACAGCATTTTCACTTTATTGTGAACTATCCCTTTAAATATTGCTACATTCAAGCTGAAGTGAGATGTATTTGCTTTCAGGAATTTCTTCTACTTTGGGTTTTTCTCTTCTTATCCCAGTAGTTGTCTGCTTTTGACTTTCATCCCATTGTTTTCCTCATCCATTTCTCAATCTCTCTATAACCTCTGTTTTTGTTTTCTTTTTTCTTTTTTTTTCTTTTCAAATACATTCATACAGTCAGTAGGTGATTTTGCCGTCCAGTATTTCTCATGTTCTCTTTCTATCCGTACCTCTCTCTCTTTTAGCCTCTCCAAGGTCTGTTTTTATTCACTGTCTCTTAAAGCTTGGGCTGTTATTGTCTGATTCTGTTGAATGAGCTTTCAGCATGAGACTCACCATGAGACACACACTGCAGCACTGAAGATCCACACAGCTAAACAACGCATCCTACCACTCTTCCTCACAGCACAGTGGCAGCAAAAGTAATGCCAGGACCAGTGTGTGAATTAAGGGAATGTCTGATTATATATAATTTTTTAATGTATATTTATATATTATTTATTACATCCATTCATGTACTCTTATACAACAAGTTTCGTGTTTATATTTTTTATTGCATATATTCATGTACTTTTATTTTTCATTTTTGTATGTCACGAACTGAAGAGAGAGACAACAGGGTATGCCAGTAAGTATAGGTTTATTTGAGATATGGAGACAGAAGATGGTATCACACAGTCTTGCAGAGGAACTGGAGCAGAGTGGGGTGTTAAGTGGATGACTTGAGGATACTTGCTGTACAGACGAAGGGTGGACACAGGAGGAACTGACAGGACACGGATGACAGATGATGGTAGGTAAGCAGGATGATCAGACGTTCAGGTATTCAGATGATTCCTAGGGTAGCACAGAGAGTAGAGTCAGTGAATCTCTGACGAGACCAGACAGAGAGTGAAAGGAAGTGTGGGCTTAAGAAGTGGCAGTGATGATCGGGTGCAGGTGTGGTGACTTCAGTAATCTGGTGATAATGAGCGGATGGGCGGAGTCGGGTGATTGGACTCTGATGGTGTGGCAGGTGTTACTGGTGACTCCGTGACAGTTTTGGGGTTGTTGGTGTTTGATGGTTGACATTAGGTTGTAGATATAGGTTTTTACATAGATTTTTTTATGGATGTTGTGTTGGTGAATCGTGTTTGAGCCAAGCTTATATGTCATTTCTTTTAAATAATAAATAATAAATAAAATATTGAATGCTTTTATTGTTAAATATTAATGGATTTGGGAGGTGTATGACTTTTCTTTGCATATACTGTAGGAATATGCATTAAATTATGGTATTCCATCATATGCAGCTTCTAAAACTTTGGCTCAAAGTAAAATTATTTTACTTCAGGAATGATCCATTTTGTTCTTCAGGGCTGATTATTTATTGGGTGTCTCATATGATGGAAGGATCTTTAAAAAAAAAAAAAGAGAGAACTCCCAATATCCTTAATATGGGATGAAAATAGATTAGTTAATAAATAGATTAGGTTGATTATCTGATCGTGCTCCTTCCGAACCCTGTTAATAAAACATAATTAAAAACCAAATCTGCATACTAAAAATGTGACATACAAAATTCAGCATGGCTCTGTGTATAAAACTTGGAATTCCAGCTTTAAGTGTTTGCCAATTTTCCACAAGGGGAAAATTAATAGGACCACCACATGTAAAAAAAAAAAAAAAGAATAGGGATTCACTGAAAGTAGTAATTAAGTCAATCAATTGCAAATTGAACAGCTGTTGAGTCATAATTAGCTTTTTCTCTGAGTACTTATCCACCAAAAAATGCTAATATGACAGAATTGGTCACCACAGACTTTGCCGTGTTCCTCCGGGGACAACTTATAACCTTTCCTCCGCTGCTTTCCAGTGCCAGCAATAGTCTGCCATGTATCAAACTAAATTAATGTCATTAAACTTAATTAATTGAGGTGAGGAGTGATCTCGCACACGGCTCCCTTGTTATCCTTCAATACAGACTAATACTTGAAAATGGCAACGTTTCTGACTCCATTCCTCCAGGCCTCTGTGACACTTCATCAATGATGCATCGGGTCAGGGATGTATTGACTCACCCATTGTAAATTTTCACTGCGCCCCACTGACATCTGGGAATCAAACAGGAGGTCAGTGTTCTTGTTGACACCCACCCTTCAATACCTATTTGCGGATGGTTACAGGCTATGATAATACTTGTCAGATGATTCACATGCTGTGATAGAATGCAGTGACTCAGATATTAATTTTACAATTATTATTGTTATTTGTACTATTATTATTTCAGATACACTTGATCTTCATTAAAAACTTTGATGAGCTGTCATTAAAAAGTCAACATGTATGGTCTGTGAGAAACACTGTACTGATCAGTATATAATGTACTGTTATGTTGATCATTAATTGACACGATGTTAAGCTGCCATCACACCTGAACTGCCTTCACACCTTGAATTCAATTCAAATTAGCTTTATTGGCATGACAAATTGTACATTGTATTAATAAATGTATTAATACAATATGGAAATAAAATGTACAAAAAAAGAAAAAAGAATGGATTGTATGATGAACAGCTGTAGAAAAACAATAGTATAGCAATATGTACAATGATTGGTGTGTGCTTACATATGAGTATAGAAGAGTTTAAGTTTGTTTTTTTTTTTTTTTTTTGTGTTTTTGTGTTTTTTTGTGTGTTTGTTTTTTGCTTACTGTGTGTGTGTGTGTGTGTTTGCATGATAGAGGGATACGTTTTAGGCTTACAATCAGGGTTAGATGCTTCTACACCCTAGTAATTCATCTATCATTTCTCTCTGATTTTAGAAATAAATTATGGGTGGGGTTAGGTTTAGGGGTAGGGTTTGGGTTAGGTCTATATTTTTGGACAGTAATGTTGATCCAGGATCAACAAAATATGTTGACCAAGGAACATGTGTTACTTGGCAAAATCACGGGGACCATGCATAATTAGGTGTGTTTCGCTGTACTCTAAGAGTGCTTTTACAAAACTTTGCATGCAGGGCTTCAGTTGGATTTTTGTCCATTTTTTCAAACTCATGATTTAGGAAAGGACTCCAAACTTCACTGCCATGTAGTGCAACTGGTTGTACAACTGCTTGCAATATTTTGAGCTGGAGTCTAATGGCTAATTCAAATTGGAAAAAAAAAATGTAATGGCATAGAAAGCCCTTCTTGCTATCTCTTTCAGTTAATCCATGGCCAAGTTGAGGTTTCCGTTTGCACTGAATTTCAACCCAAGGTATGTGTAGTTTGTGGCAAGATCAATTTTGTTCATACCGAGGGTGAAATTGTTTTTCCCTTTCAGTCTGTCACTATGAGTCACGTTATGACCGATGAATTGGCATCTTCCTTAGAGAGAACAATCTACTTTGAGTGTAAACTAAATGAGCCAGTGGACACTGGCATGCAATTATTGTATCCAGCAGCCGCTTTGGAGCCAAATGATCACATCGTTTTGCTCCTGACTACTCTACTGAGAGATAAAAGACTGAACGAGTTCAGCGCGCTCTTTGAGAGCTCTTCGTGTTGGTGGTACGGCACATCAGCGGTGTTGGTTTCCCATGTCGAGAGGGTTGCACACATCAGGCTGCACCACCCTGTTTGTGTTGCAGACGGCCATCTCCCCTGTGCGCTTTAGCACGCTAAAATAGCTTTTTCCCTATTAAAGAGCATTCATGGGTGTGTCTTTATAAAGACAACACTGTGTCTGGCAAACTCGAATTTAAGTCTTTGTAAAGATGACGTTGCATCTTGCTACAGACAACGTACAGTATCACCTGTGTGTTTCTGGATGCTATTGTTACCTGGCGTCGGGTGATGTTCATGGACTCTGCCTCACATGTCTGGGCATTAGGCATGCTGAGGTGGCGTTTGTGGATGAGCCCTCTTCTCATTGCGGGCCAAGATCCGTTACCTCAAAAGCTCTCATCATTGTGGCAGTCAGGCGGGGGCTACTTTAGGCAGTTGCACAGCGATCTGAGGGAAAAGTTTTGCAAAACTATGATTGTTCACCACTAGGGGGCGTTGATCTCAAAGTGAACCCATGAACCACTTCTGGTTGCCCAATTAATCATGTGACCCATGAAATCCCACAAAACTTTACTATAAAAAATAAAGAATTCAGGGCCAGATGTTGTGGTTTAAACAAAAAATAACTTCCCTTCAACACATGGCTATATAGTATAAAAATGTGTAAAAAAAACATGCAGTACTTTCAAACTACAAATAACATCATGCCTTAAAAATAGCAAAATGAGCTTACAATAGAATTAAATCCACCTCCTTCTGCTGACTGATAACACTACTCTTGCCTGCTGGTTTTTATAGACAGCTTTAATGAAAACACTTAATTAATTAAATATTTACATGAATCAATTAATTCATTAAATAATTAATTTAGTTCATTGTGTGTTAAGGGTTTGGTTATACTTAAATAAAACACATAACACAAGCACTAATATTTAACAGAATTTAAATGTTTATTATTTATTAAAAAAAAGTTATTTCTAAAAAAAACATTTCCACTTGTTTTATAAGGTTTGAGTTTTTGATGCTTTTACAATGTTTTCACCAGCAGGTGTCGCCAGCATGTGCTGTTTCAAGTGCTTCGAATCATTGAACCATTTTTCAAAGTAATTGGTTTAATTGTTTTAATGCTTCGAAAAGCTTCATTTCTCCCATCACTATCGATCGCTACATCAGAGGGTGAGCCGGAGCTTTCTGGAGAGGAAGGATCTACTGACTTAGAGACAGGACACCCTGTGGCACCCACGTCCAGACCTCTGGAAACTTCATGTCTGGTCCCTGGATAGGATGCGGAGGTTCTAGGTGACCTACACCGAGAGGTACAGTTGACACCATCACTTCCGTGTGAGCACCGTCTATGAGACATGCTTATGCCTTGATGTGGAACCTGTTCATTGAGTGGTGTTCTTCTCGCCGAGAAGATCCCGAAGATGTGTTACCTGTTCATTGAGTGGTGTTCTTCTCGCCGAGAAGACTCCCGAAAATCCTGATTAGAGTGCTACTGTATGTTACGCCCCTTAACATACTATGTTGTTTCCCAGGCCAGCAGCACATTGGCAAATTATTTAAATATAAAAAAACATTCTTACAGGCTGTGAGTCAGAAGCGCCAGATTGTCCTTGCAAAATTTGAACTGCCCAACTTTATAGAACCAGCCATTGTGCCACAGACGCATTGTTGGCTACTGGTTCAGGAAACAGTCCTCATCCTCCATAAAATCCACAGCACACATCTGAATATTTGGGTTGAACTGTTCTACAACAGTGTTGAAATACAACTTAACCATTAATTTTTAGTTGTGTCCTCTTATGGAAAGCCAAACAAAGTAGTTTCGCTTTCACAACGAAACACACAGCGACTCCACGACTTGACAGCGGCGGGAACAGAGAGAATAAAAGTTTTGCCTTCTTTCTTTGCGTGAACATTTAGGCGGCGTTATGCAAATCTTCCCACATAGTGACATAGAGATGTGGGGGTGTGTTAGAACGAGAAGCTTGTGAAGAGCCCGGTTCAAGACAGATCCAAAATTGGTCTTAACCCACCACCTTTCCTGGGCAAAATGAAGTAAGGGCTGTAAAACCCCATCCTCATATCGGCTGGAGGGACCGGCTCTATCGCATCCTTCCTCAGTAGGACTGCGAACTCTGCATACAAAACAGGGGCATCTGCTGCCTTCACTGAAGTGAAGTGGACGCCCCCTGATCTCGTTGCCAGTCCAAAGTCCAAAGCGTGTGTGCAACACTTAAAGGGTTAGTTCAGCCAAAAATTAAAAAAACCTGTAAGACCTCCGTTCATCTTCGGAACACAGTTTAAGATATTTTAGATTTAGTCCGAGAGCTTTCTGTCCCTCCATTGAAAATGTATGTACGGTATACTGTCCACGTCCAGAAAGGTAATACAAACATCTTCAAAGTAGTCCATGTGACATCAGAGGGTCAGTTGCTCTGCATTTAAAGGGTTAGTTGCGCGTTCACAACACTGCAGTGACGCCACTGACGTACAACGCTGCTGACATGTTTTCTTTGTTATTGGGTGCACCAGAGAACACGTCAGCAGCGTTGTACGTCAACAGTCACAGCAGTCGCGTTCACAACAGACCCGGAAGAGAAGACAATCCTGAATAAAGTTGTAATTTTTGTTATTTTTGGAGCAAAATGTATTTTCGATGCTTCAATAAATTCTAATGGACCCTCTGATGTCACATGGACTACTCTGATAATGTTTTTATTACCTTTCTGGACATGGACAGTATACTGTACATACATTTTCAATGGAGGGTCAGAAAGCTCTCGGACTAAATCTAAAATATCTTAAACTGTGTTCCGAAGACGAACGGAGGTCTTACGGGTTTGGAACGACCATGAGGGTGAGTCATTAATGACATAATTTTCATTTTTGGGTGAACTAACGCTTTAACTGCGTTCGGGCAGAGGATGCGGGAGTAGTACGTTTGACCGCACTCTCGAACCACCCACAACTGCTCACTGGTGAGAGAGGAGGGTAAGTGTGATCCAAGACTGGCTAGTCCACACCTCCCTGTCAAAACTGGGGACCCATAATTAGAAGAAACTGCTCTTTTGTTGAGGTTTTGGGTACCACTGACCGTGGAGTCAGTGGTGTGGAAAAAAGAAACAAAAGATTATCCGCCCAGACCTCCTCCAGGGTAGGGAGTGGTGTGTTCACCATCTCCTGAAGAGCAGCTCCCTCCATCTCTGGGTCTCCCGTCTCAGGGCATCTTGCTCTTCCGCATGTCACCAGTTTTGGCGGGGGCCCGGACGGCCCCCAATGGCTCATCCTCCACAGCACTGCTTCACTGGGGGCTGCTGCGTTTGCTGCACTGAAGCGGCGGAAGGGGGCTGCCCTTGGTGACAAGTAGAATAAAATAGTGCTGCCGGTAGCTGGGTGGAGGCAGCAGCTGCATGCCGGGCCAGGATGTGTTTGATGGCCTCAGTCTGCTTCTGTGTGGAGGAGAACTCCTGGTCGAAGTTCTCCTCCGGTCTGGGACGTGGGGGCATTTAAAAACCGAGTCTTGTCAGTCTTCCTCATGTCAGCCAGACACAGCCAAAGATTGCATTCCTGGACCCCCATAGTGGATATTGCATGGCCCAGAGACCGCACAGTGACCTTCATTGCTCATCGCATGATGTCAGTAGCGGTGTAGAGTTCTTTGAGAGCTTATGGGTTGTGCACACCCTCGAGCAGGTCTTTCAGTGCCTTGGCCTGATGAACCTGCAACAATGCCATGGCGTGTAGGGCAGAGGCAGCTTCTCCGCAGGCCACTTAAGCACTTACGGTCAAGGGCAACAAGTACCTACAGGCCTGGGAGGTGAGCAATGGCTTGCTCGGCCATGTGGCAGTGGTATTTGGACACAACTTCATCGCAACCAACCTCTCCACCAGCGGGATCTCTGTATAACCCCCGAGCTGCCCCACCATCTAGGGTAGTGATGGAGGATGAGCCATTGGGATGGTGTCTGGCAGTGAAAGGTGCCGTCCGTGAACCTGTGAGCTCATCATGCTCCTCTGAGAAGAAAGGCACTGGGATGGGGCCCTGAGAACGAGCACGAGCCACCCCGAGAAACCAATCATCCAGCCTCGAGGGTTCAGGACACAGTGGAGGTTTCCACTCGAGCCCAATCCTCTTGGCAGCCCGGGCAAGCTTAGCCACCATTTCCATATCCGTATCCGACATTGCTGGCTGCCCAGAAAGGTCTGGCTCTCCCTCTAATGCAGCGATCAACATCTGATCATTGGGGGGAGCAACGAAGGATACAAGTGGTACACCACAAGAGGGTCCAGCCTGTTCCTTTGGTGTCTCCACTGGTTGTGGAAGGAGACGCCCTCGGAGGTTGGTTCCTCAGAGGGGAATTTCTCACCGTCACCATAAGACCAGTCTGGCTACTGCCAGAAGTAGCGTCTCCTCAGCACCCACCAGAGGGAGCCCTAGATCTAGGCAGAGGCACGTGCACCCCACCACTTTGCAGGAAACGGAGCCTGGTTTGCAACTCTGCGACGGTCATTCTCCGCAATGAGAGCATGACTCATCTATAAACACCACCTCAGCATGCTTAGTTCCCAGACACGTGAGGCAGCAATCGTGACCATCACCCGGCGCCAGGTAATGACCACATCCAGAAATGCACAGGGTGGAAAGGCATCTTTAAAAAGACACGTCTTTAAAAAGACGTCCACCCGTGAATGCTCTTTTAGAGTTTTCTTTTTTAGTGTGCTGAAGTACACAGGGGAGATGGCCGTCTGCAACACAAACAGGGGATAGTGCAGCCTGATGTGTGCAACCCACCTGACATGGGAAGAACCACCACTGCTGAAGCGCCATACCGCCAGCACCAGAGCTTCCTAAGAGCGTGCTGAACTCGTTGAGTTTCTCCGAAGCAGTAGTCAGGAGCAGAACGAAACAATCGCTTGGCTCTGAAGAGAAAAGCTGAATATGCACTGCACCGGCAGCCTACTTATACTCACGCTGTGATCAGCGGCAGCTGGATGCAAAAATCACATGGCAATGCATGCTGTTAATGAAATCATTGTTAAAACATTTGCAGTTATAGGCTACTGTACAAATAAAAACACTAACACCATAACAAATAGGGAATAATGTTAGTAAAATGCCATAGAATTTGCACAGTCTGTTGCTTAATTAGGACATTAAAAATATACACATCATAACTTAATCAGAGAAATAGCTCTGACTACATACAGTATGGACTTAAAGACATGAAGATTTATTTCCAAGATGATGCCTGGTAAGCTGTGAATTTCAATACAACATAGAGAAATGTGAAGTTACAGTGGCTTGTATTGTATCACTCATTGTATATTTGAATCAAATTCTGATACTTATATATATGTTTGTATTTAATATTTCCTGTATTATTATGTACAAACCCAATTCCAAAAAAGTTGGGACACTGTACAAATTGTGAGTAAAAAAGGAATGGAATAATTTACAAATCTCATAAACTTTTTATACACAATAGAATATAGATAACATGTCAAATGTTTAAAGTGAGACATTTTGAAATGTCATCAAATATTGGCTCATTTTGGATTTCATGAGAGCTACACAATCCAAAAAAGTTGGGACAGGTAGCAATAAGAGGCCATAAAAGTTAAATGTACATATAAGGAACAGCTGGAGGACCAATTTGCAACTTATTAGGTCAATTGGCAACATGATTGGGTATAAAAAAGAGCCTCTCAGAGTGGCAGTGTCTCTCAGAAGTCAAGATGGGCAGAGGATCACCAATTCCCCCAATGCTGCGGTGAAAAACAGTGGAGCAATTTCAGAAAGGAGTTTCTCAGAGGAAAATGGCAAAGAGTTTGAAGTTATCATCATCTACAGTGCATAATATCATCCAAAGATTCAGAGAATCTGGAACAATCTCTGTGCATAAGGGTCAAGGCCGGAAAACCATAATGGATGCCCGTGATCTTCGGGCCCTTAGATGGCACTGCATCAGATTCAGGAATGTTACTGTAATGGAAATCACAACATTAGCTCAGGAATACTTCCAGAAAACATTGTCGGTGAACACAATCCACCGTGCCATTCGCCGTTGCCGGCTAAAACTCTATAGGTCAAAAAAGAAGCCATATCTAAACATGATCCAGAAGCGTAGGCATTTTCTCTGGGCCAAGGCTCATTTAAAATGGACTGTGGCAAAGTGGAAAACTGTTCTGTGGTCAGACAAATCAAAATTTGAAGTTGCCAGTCCGGACTTAAGAGGACAAGGACAACCCAAGTTGCTATCAGCGCTCAGTTCAGAAGCCTGCATCTCTAATGGTATGCTTGTGGCATGGGCAGCTTACACATCTGGAAAGGCACCATCAATGCTGAAAGGTATATCCAAGTTCCAGAACAACATATGCTCTCATCCAGATGTCATCTCTTTCCAGGAAGACCTTGCGTTTTCCAACATGACAATGCCAGACCACATACTGCATCAATTACAATATCATGGCTGCGTAGAAGAAGGATCCTGGTACTGAAATGGCCAGCCTGCAGTCCAGATCGTTCACCCATAGAAAACATTTTGCGCATCATAAAGAGGAAGATGCGACAAAGAAGACCTAAGACAGTTGAGCAACTAGAAGCTTGTATTAAGCCCTATTCAGACGGGACTAGTTTTCTAAACTACCTTTGATTTTCGATTCTTACCACATGACGTCTGCGATTTTCATATACCAATTCAGACGGGACTAACATCTCCGTGTTTATTACAGAGGTGGGAGGGTCTGTTTTGTGCATCTGGGCATCACAGGGATCACGCGCTCTGTATGCGTGCATTGCATATAGTCATTTGGATTGATTACCATTAGTATTATTACACAATAAATACTAAATGGCTAGTATAGCAAAACCATGTTAATGTGTGGTTTCTTGTTACGGCACGCCAGCAGAGGGAGCTCTCACCTGAGTATTGACTGTTTACCACTCCCTCTGCTTCTACAGTCATTTCCTGTTTGGGACTATTTAACATGAGTCAGCATGTTACTTCACGGCGAAGTATTGCCAGTTTACCTGCCTTACCGAGCGTTTTCCTTGTGATTATTCTGACTGCCTGTTTGTTTTCGATTCTGCCTGTTTCCTCGTTCACGTCTCTTGGATTGCCCCATTGGATTTACTGCGTGATTGGACTGATGTTTGTGTTTGACCTGTTTGCCTGCCTACTCGTCTCTGCCTATTGGATTACCCCTGTGCATGTTGAAAGATTGGACTGCCATTACGGTACTGACACTTTGCCTGGTTTCACGACTCTGATTGTAAGATCTTCCCTTAATAAACTCCTGCAAATGGATTCTCATACTGCCTCAGCCTCGTCGTTACAGAATACTTAGCCTCAGCTGAATCCAGCAGAAGTTACTAACATGCAAGCAGCGTTCGCTTATCAAAGTGAAGTATTAAAGGGGTACCAAGATCAGTTGGGTAAACTTCAAGCAGTCGACGAGCACTTGATGAGCTATATCCAGTCACTTCCAGCAACCATGCCTAGAGCGGTGAGTTTTGCACTACCCGATAAATTTGATGGCTTCACTTGTTCGACAAGTGAAGATTTATTTCGACAACCAGGAAGACAAGTTTAACTCTGACGAAAAGAGATGTGCCGTCATGATGTCCTTGTTGTCTGGAAAGGCGATTGACTGGGCTGCAGCTGTTTGGGATACTGACATGCGATTCAGACGATCCTTTGACTATTTCCTGCAACAACTTCAAGAAGTGTTTGAAGATCCCGCAGGGGGCAAGGATATATCAACTCAACTTCTGCAAATGTCGCAATGAGATTGAGAAGATGCTTTGTATGTTTTCTTGATTTAGTACCCTCGCGGCCCAGAGTGGTTGGAATGATGTTTCTCTGAAAGCTGTGTTCCAGAGGAGCCTCAATACAGACCTTCAGGCAGAATTGGTTTGTAAGGGAGAAAATGTATCGTTTACCGACTTTGTCACGCTCGCAATCAAGATGGATAATTTAATGAGACAAACTCCTCGAGGAAGGAATGTGAGTGAGATACCGCCTGTTACCCCAACGATGACTCAAGCTATACCTACCAATACCGTCAAGTTCCTTGGAGAACCCATGGAAGTAAACCTTACCAAGCTCTCCGAGATCGAACGAGCAAGGCGACTCCAACTCCATCTTTGTCTCTACTGCGGTGAACCAGGCCATCGCTGCCAGAGATGCCCACACAAAGCCCAGAACCCCATTATGGTAAATCTGGAACATTTGTCATTGCCTAGTAATCAAGCGTTCAAACTTCCTCTTATCTTGAAAGTTGAAGAACTGTCCATGTCGTTAACGGCAATGATCGACTCTGGAGCTGCATTAAATCTCATCCATGAGGATATTGTCAGGAAGTACAACTTACCTGTCCAACCATGTAACCCACCCATTAAGATTAAGGCCACCAACGACACTGCAATCGGAACTGGAATAACTCATCAAACCAAGACACTTACACTGCAAGTGGGATTATTTCACCAAGAGTCCATATCCCTCTATGTCGTTAACTCACCTAAGCATGAAGTCATCCTAGGATTTCCATTGCTGTCCTTTCACGACCCAGTCATATCTTGGCATCAGGGTGAGTTGACCAAGTGGTCTGCCTTTTGTAAAAGTGTATGTTTCTCATCAGTTCCCCAACCATGCTATACTACCAGTGTGGAAAGTCCCATCAGTGCCAAGGCTGTCACTATTCCCCCCTGTTAGGATGACCTAGCAGAGGTCTTTAGTAAAACTAAGGCCACACAACTACCTCCTCACCGTCCCTGGGACTGTAGTATTGATTTACTCCCCAATGCCATGCCACCCAAGAGTCGAGTTTACCCATTGTCACGAACTGAATCCCAAGCCATGGAGGATTACATTGAAGAAGCTCTGAGTTCAGGATTCATCCGACCTTCTACTTCTCCAGCGGCAGCAGGATTCTTCTTTGTGGAGAAAAAGGATGGAGGACTCAGGCCCTGTATTGATTATAGAGGATTAAACAATGTCACGGTAAAATTCCACTACCCCCTGCCATTGGTTCCTTCAGCTCTGGAACAGCTCCATGAAGCAAGGATATACACCAAACTCGATCTACGAAGTGCATACAATTTGATTCCGATCAAGGAGGGCGACGAATGGAAGACTGCCTTCCCCACCACTAGGGGGCACTATGAGTATCAGGTCATGCCGTATGGACTTGCCAATGCACCAGCAGTTTTCTAGTCCTTCATAAATGAGATCTTCCGTGACTTACTGAATCAGTATGTGATTGCCTACATTGATGACATTCTCATCTACTCCAGGTCTGAAGCAGAACACATTAACCATGTCAAAGACCTTACTCACTCGGCTCCTGAAGAATCAACTGTACGTCAAGGCAGAGAAATGTGAGTTTCACGTCAAGCAGACATCTTTTCCTGGGTTATCACGTTAGTCATCAGGGTGTCAGGATGGACGAAGCCAAGGTCAAGGCAGTAACTGAATGGCCCCAACCATCCACCGTCAAGGAACTTCAAAGATTCCTGGGTTTTGCCAACTTTTATAGACGATTTATTCGAAACTACAGCATGGTTGCAGCACCCTTGACATCGCTCCTCAAGGGAAACCTGCTAAACTCAAGTGGAGTGAGGAAACAACTCAGGCCTTTAACACATTGAAAGGTAAATTTACCACAGCTCCAATCCTCAAACACCCTGACCCCAACTTGCCCTTCATCGTTGAAGTAGATCCCTCTGACTCAGGAATTGGAGCCGTACTCTCTCAATGCCATGGTCAACCTGGTAAATTGTATCCTTGTGCATTCTTTTCAAGAAAGTTAACGGCAGCTGAACAAAACTATGATGTGGGGAACAAGGAACTCCTGTCTATGAAAGCCGCTATAGAGCAATGGAGACATTGGCTCGAGGGAGCAGTCCACCCGTTCCAGGTGATTACTGATCACAAGAACCATGAATATATTAAAGGTGCAAAACGACTCAACCCCCGCCAAGCTCGCTGGTCCCTCTTTTTCACACGCTTCCAATTCACCGTAACTTATCGCCCAATCGCCCAAAAACAGTAAGGCAGATGCTCTTTCCAGGCAGTATGATCTTCTTATCGACAACCATACCCCAGAATGCATTCTTCCTCTGTCAGTAATCATTGCCCCAATTACCTGGGATATTATGGAGGAGATCCAACGGGAACAGATCCAAGAACCGGCTCCTACCAACTGCCCCCCTAACACCCATTACGTTCCACAAAGTCTGCGAACCAGGGTAATTCAGTGGGTCCACTCCTCAGTCAGCTCTGGCCACCCAGGCATCTCCCGCACGCTACACCTGTTACGCAACTCATTCTGGTGGCCTTCAATGTCTAAGGACGTCACTAACTATGTCAAAGCCTGTCAAGTCTGTGCTCAATCCAAGACCCCCAAGGAATTACCATCCGGACTCCTGCAACCTCTGCCCATCCCACAACGCCCCTGGTCTCACCTCTCAATAGACTTTGTTACAGACTTACCGTTGTCCAATGGTTTCACGGCAATCCTAGTTATCATAGGCCGGTTCTCCAAGTCATGCCGGTTGGTCCCCTTGAAAGGACTCCCCACAGCCATGGGAACTGAACAAGCTATGTTCCACCACATTTTCAGGAATTATGGAATCCCGGAGGATATTGTCAGTGACAGAGGCACCCAGTTCACATCCCAGGTCTGGAGAGCATTCTGCAAACAACTGAATATTAATGTCAGTCTCACATCAGGTTATCATCCACAAGCTAATGGTCAGGTGGAGAGGTTAAATCAAGAACTAGGCAGATACTTACGATCCTATTGCAGCAGAGAACAACATCGATGATCAGAATTCCTCCCATGGGCAGAGTATGCACAAAACTCATTGACTCATTCATCAACAGGTCTGACCCCTTTTCAGTGCGTCCTTGGATATCAACCCCCATGTTCCCGTGGTCTGGCGAACCATCATCAGTCCCCGCTGTGGATTACTGGATTCGTCGTAGTGAGAGGGTGTGGGACAGTGCTCATGTCCGCTTTCAACGAGCTGTAAGAGTACAGGAACTCCAGGCTAACAAGCGACGTCAGCCACACCCTCCCTACCAAGCAGGACAACGGGTCTGGCTCTCTACACGGGACCTCAAGTTGCGGCTACCAAGCAGGAAGCTCAGCCCAAGGTATGTTGGTCCATTCAAAATTCTACAAAGAATAAATGAGGTCACTTACCAATTAGAGCTTCCTGCTAACTACCGTATCTCTCCCTCCTTCCATGTGTCGCTGCTTAAACCGGTCCACCCGGATGCTGACCACAGTCATGAGGCTCAAGAGCCACCACCGCCACTGGACATTGATGGAGCGCTGGCCTACAAGGTCAAGGAATTACTGGACTCTAGAAGGAGAGGGGGTCAGCTCCAATATTTGGTGGACTGGGAGGGCTATGGACCTGAGGAGAGGTCATGGGTAGCCGCCAGCGACATTCTGGATCCGTCTCTCACGGAGGACTTCCATTGAGCCAGACCCGATCGACCAGCGCCACGACCACAGGGACGTCCGCGCCGAGTGCCAGGAGGCACTCATAGGGAGGGGGATTCTGTAACGCCACGCCAGCAGAGGGAACTCTCACCTGAGTATTGACTATTTACCGCTCCCTCTGCTTCTACAGTCATTTCCTGTTTGGGACTATTTAACATGAGTCAGCATGTTACTTCACGGCGAAGTATTGCCAGTTTACCTGCCTTACCGAGCGTTTTCCTTGTGATTATTCTGACTGCCTGTTTGTTTTCGTTTCTGCCTGTTTCCTCGTTCATGTCTCTTGGACTGCCCCATTGGATTTACTGCATGATTGGACTGATGTTTGTGTTTGACCTGTTTGCCTGCCTACTTGTCTCTGCCTATTGGATTACCCCTGTGCATGTTGAAAGATCGGACTGCCATTACGGTACTGACACTTTGCCTGGTTTCACGACTCTGAATGTAAGATCTTCCCTTAATAAACTCCTGCAAATGGATTCTCATACTGCCTCAGCCTCGTCGTTACATTTCTTTAGTTTAACTTGTTTTTTTTTGTTTTTATTTTTTTTTTTTGTAGTAGGCTTAACCCATGTTTAATTTTCATAAAGGTACATCTGTAGTTAAAACATTATGTAACTGAGTGCATAAATGACCGTGAGTAATCTTACCTGATGCTGATATTACAATAGCCAGTATTAATAGTTTACAGGGTCTGGCTCTTGATTTTATTATTTTTATTTTTTTTTATTATTATTATTTCTTTGCCGGGAAGCAAATATATCAAACATGTGTGCGGTAAGAGCATCTACGGTAATTCACGTTGGCCAAAACACACAAGGAAACGCGTTGTGAAATAAAATATCACCGGCAATCACAGACATTCCCATTCAAACGGGATTAGGTTTCTCAGAGGATCACTGAGTTTGCTGAAAAACAGTAGGTAAATTGCTCTGGAATTATCACAGAGGTTGTGTGAGAAAAACACAGACTTGGCAGATTCGGATGGGATTAAAATCACCAAGTATGTCTGTGAAACACAGATTTCTCTAACGACCCCCTGTAAAACTAGTCCCGTCTGAATAGGGCTTTAGACAAGAATGGGACAACATTCCTATTCCTAAACTTGAGCAACTTGTCTCCTCAGTCCCCAGACGTTTGCAGACTGTTATGAAAAGAAGAGGGGATGCCACGCACACAGTGGTAAACATGGCCTTGTCCCAACTTTTTTGAGACGTGTTGATGCCATGAAATTTAAAATCAACTTATTTTTCCCTTAAAATGATACATTTTCTCAGTTTAAACATTTGATATGTCATCTATGTTGTATTCTAAATAAAAATATTGAAATTTGAAACTTCCACATCATTGCATTCTGTTTTTATTCACAATTTGTACAGTGCCCCAACTTTTTTGGAATCGGGTTTGTACATAAATAAATTTTGTGTTGGATCAGTTACCTGTGTCTCATTGCGCAGCAGACACACATACCTAAATGATTTAAATATATTGCTTATGCTGCCCAAAAATACCATAAACATTGCAGATAACATCTGAAGTAACAATTAATTTACTGTACGTACAAATCTTAAAAACTAATCTTGTGTGACTTCAAATCCGCCAAGTCTTTTAAGTCAGTGTTATGGCTGTCAGTTGATGATGCTCTCTGCTGGTAGGGAATAGTAAGATGACCTCTCAAATACTTCCAGTGGCTTCATCGCCTGACGGCAGTTTAGAACACAATGAGCAATCTAGTCTTTATAGAGATCAGTGGATAACCCCCAAAACTCACACAGAAATCCCAACATAACAGCAATAAACACTAACAAATCTCCCTTTATATTAATCTTGTGCAAAACATATAACATTTAATGTCAACAATTTCTCTCCTCTCCACAGTCTGAGGAAAAGCAGGCTGGGAATAGGAAATGTCAGTTTGAGTTCTGCTTAATGTAATCAGTTAGTGAGTTCACATAACGTCTTCTATTAGGTGCAATTAACATTCAGAAATATTTGAGTGAAATGAACACATTTTATTTGTTATAAATTTGTAATTGTCAGAATGTCTGGTAGAATTAAGTTCAGGGCAACTGGAAATGCTTATAAAAAATTTAATTGCTTGACAATTTATATATTGATAAAACACTCAATTGGATGCACTTGACTAGTATCCTGTGAGAAATCATTGGTTTTAAGTGAAAACATTGAGTGTTGGACTTTTTCATTAAGGTGTTCCCAGATGTGCACTGAGCACCCTGCTGGGTCTGAGAAGCAGAATGAAGGAATGATTGAAAATATGGCTGTATGAAATGAAGAGCAAAGTCTTATGAGGAGAGAGAGATGTGTTATGTCGCCCTCTTACAGCTGTGACATCCACCGTCAAAGCAGACTCTTTAAAGCAAACCACATCTGACTGGTAATGTAGTCAGTGTTGACATCTGCCATGAGCAACAGGGGCAAAGCACAAAATGTTTCCTCCAGGGATGTGCTCGGATGGCATGGTGGAGATGGGGGATGTTAAAGTGAAAGGATGGGTGGCTAATGAACAGTAAAAAAAAAAAAAAAAAAAAAAAACAACATCAGACTAAATTGATTGTAAACCTTCAGTGCTTTGGAACACAGACATAAGTTTGCCTCTTTTTAAAGAAGAAACATCAGACTAAATTGATTGTAAACCTTCAGTGCAAAAAAAAAAAACAACAACGGAAGATTAAGTTTATCAACCCACACACACACACATCCACTCATCAACGCGATTAGGACACTGTACCTGTACTAGGAGGACACGACTCGAGGATGAGGGTAAGTTCCCCGAAGGGTGGGTTTTATTGAAAGGAAGGGTGGTGATAGGTGTTGCTGTGAGGCGGTTTGGTGCTCAGTGCTCGGCGTCTTGGCTGTCAGTGCGCTGGTGCAGTGTGGGTCCGTGCTCTCCCGTGGTTGTTGGGGCTGGCGGTCACACGTTGCTCTCTGCAGGCAAAGGGAAAGACAAGTTTAGCCGAGTCTTGCGGAGACATCTCTCATCTCTGTGCTGGGTTGCCGGGTTTAAGAGAGCAGCGTCTGATGGGGCGCAGGTGTGGCCGCTCAGCCAGTGATGAGCAGGTGCAGGTGTGCCTGCTCTGTTTCCAGGGCGACGCTGACGAGAGCTCGGGACACGTGTCACAATATATATATATATATATGAGAATATATATATATATATACATACATACATAAATACATGTATGCATATATGTAAAGTATGTATGTACTGTATGTATATATTTTCACAAAAGTCCAGAAAGTACACAAAGAGTACCCAATCAAGCAAATAAGATAAAAATATATTAATTGGGAAAAAATGAGTTGCAAAAGTATGTGAATCTTTGCTTTCAGTATCAGGTGTTTCCCCCTTTTGCAGCAATAACTGCAGCTAAACGTTTCCTGTAACTGGTAATCAGTGCTGCACAACACCTTGTTGAAATTTGTGTCCATTCCTCAGTACAGAACCACTTACACTCTGTGATTTTGGTGGGGTTCCTCTTATGAACTACTTGCTTCAGGCCCTTCCACAACATTTCAATTGGATTAAGGTCCAGACTTTTGACTAGGCCATTCCGAAACATTAACTTTGTTCTTTTTTAACCAGTCTTTGCTGGATGACCTGCTTTCTCTTGAGATTCAGTTCTCGGACAAATGTCCTGACATTTTCCTTTGCTGGTATAGTTCAGAATTCATTCATCAGTGATGGCAAGCCGCGCTGGCCCAGATGCAGCAAAACAGTCCCAAACCATGATACTTCCACCACCATGTTTCACAGACAGGATAAGATTCTTATGCTGGAATGCATTGTTTTCCTTTCTCCAAACATAATGCTTCTCATTTAAACCAAAAAGTTATATTTTGGTCTTATTCGTTCACAGAACATTTCTCTATTAGCCCTCTGTCTTTTCCACATGATCTTTAGCAAACTGCAGATGGGCAGCAATGTTCCTTTTCGAGAGCAGTGGTTTTCTCCTTGCAACTCTGCCATGCACACCATGGTTGTTCAGTTCTCCTGATGATGGGCTCATAAACATTAACATTAGCCAATGTGAGAAAGGTCTTTAGTCGCTTAGAAGTTACCCTGTGGCCATTTGCAACCTCGCAGACTATTACAAGTCTTGCTTTGGAGTGATCTTTGTAGGTCGAACACTCCTGGGGAGGAAACAATGGTGCTGATTCTCCTCCATTTGTACACAATCTGTCTGACTATGGATTTGTGGAGTCCAAACTCTTTAGAGATGAGCAACAGCAACTCTTTTTTGAAGTCCTCTGAGATCTCCTTTGTTTGTGCCATGATTCTCTTTCCCAAAACATGATAAGACTTTGATAGATTCCTGTTCTTTAAATAAAATAGGGCACACACTGACACCTAATAGTTATTTCAGTGATTGAAATCACCTCTGAACAGATGGACTGTAATTTCACCTTTAAATTAACAGCTAATCCTAGAAATGCACATACTTTTGCTACTCACAGACATCATTTTCCTGAATAAATAAATTAGAAAGTATATATGTTCATCTCATTTGTAGGATTTGGTTCTGTTTGTCAACTTTCAGGACTTGCGTGATTATGTTTGGGGTCATATTTATGCAGAAATATATATATATATATATATATATAGTAATTTTATGTGTGCAACAATATAGTTGTATCTTGGTTCTTTGTAATATATGTTGGTGCATCTAGAAGTGAAAGAATTTGTGAAACCATTTGTGAAACCAGCCTACTTCCATACACATATAACAATAGTGACAAGATGAATTATTGACTCTGGGTTGGCAAAATGATAAATATCAGATCTTAAGGAAGGAGTGTGTCATTTTAACCACAGTGCAGACAAGTCAATAAAAGATCAACCCAGGGAAGGTCTTCCTGTTTCCTCTGTACACGATTGGCTGTGTAAACAGTGAGGCATATAGAGATGACATTTCCCGAGTCTCTTGTTATCTGTGAACCTGGCGCAGGCCTCAAATCTTCTGTAAGGATTTCAGCTGCCCATTACGCCTGCTAGCGGTTACTCACACACTGAGTCAGAGCCTTTCTGCCGCAACACGCATAGATACCGGCTCATTCTGCTGAGGATGACCTTCCTGCACCACCAAATGAATTCATTCCCAGCATTTATTCATTTGATTCTATTTAAAAGTCAGCTGACATATGAAAGCATATCAAGTATCAGAATAAAACACCCTCAAATAAATGGATCCCCATCAGGGGGAGTATTCCTTTGAATAATGACTTATCCAGTCTGCCAAACAGATCCATTAACATGCACTAAACACGCAGAAGACTGATGTGCTCTAAGTGAACTCTGTGTTCTTTAAACGTGGGTCCGGCGGGAGAGGTCTTGCCTCAGTGCTTGGCTCTGCCAGGGTTGACGAGCTGCCTGCTCCAGAGATGATAAGGTTATATTAGGCGGAGGATGCTGTCCATCTCTTTGAGAGCCCTCACTGTCATCCTCAAAACCCCTGTCACCCGACTCTCAACTGAAGACTGTGTATGTGTGTGTTCTGTGGTCTGTCAAAATTTGTGACATGGCAATGCTGAATGCTACTATGACAAGAATTAGTGTTCATTAACATGAATACTTCATGAATTCATAATGTGTAAGCCTCATTATTTCTTATTAGCTAGGTTTTTATAGAAGCTTATTTCCACCATGGAATAAATAAATGAGAAAGGTAATTGTGATTTTATTTTTTTCTCACAATTCTGACTTTTTTTTTTGGATTTGTGATTTTATGATGTTTTATTTACAAGGTTCGGCAGGAGCACAATCAGATAATCAATCAGCCTGGCCCAGCTGGAACTCGTCAGCTAATCACCTTAACAAGCACAATACGGGTATATATACAGCCAACTTACCTCTCTTCCACAACAGTTTTCCAACATTCTGTTTTGCTCCTTTGGACATAATATCTCAGACTCAACTTTTTCCGTACAACAACAAGACCCGTACTGGGGATTTTTTTGTAAACTTCGTCGCCACCTGCCGGCCCTAGGCTCACTCCTTTTCCATCAGTCACTGCCACCAAGAACAAGGCTTCATCGCAGCCGCCGCTCTGCTAAAACAGCCACACACTCTCCACAACGCCGAGGCTTAACCTAGCCTTCCAACTTCTGTCCCAACATCCTTGTATCATTCGGCCATGTCAATATATCATCCGATTGGAAAGCGGTTTGATTTTATTGGTGAGTGGATAGTGTTTAAGCCTGAAGCAAACAAATCATTCTCGCGGAGGGTAAATAAAGCGGATCTGTACAATCTATTCTTCACCCTGCAAATTAGCCTAGTCGGCCAATAGATCGAGCAAAGCCCGACTTTGCCTTGCTGGTCACCACCATCGTCCCACACAAGCTCTGGGTCGCAGCGGCAAGCCTCAAATGAGCCTGTGCTGTGGCCCAGTTCTCACCGCAGCAAAACCTCACTCGCTTCCCGCTTTGGCTCAACTTTTCACCCTGGCTCGCAGCGTCGCATGTAGACAGGCCTCCAGCTCTTGTAACAGTCGCTAGCACGAGGCTGCCTCTGCTAGCGCCACAGGCTGTGTTGCAAATCAAGTTTTTAGGTAAAGGTAAGTTGTTTGTTGCTAAAAGTTTTTAAAATACATGATAACATTATGGATGTTGATGTCATTTTTGTAACCATGATGCAAAACGTCTCAGGTTATGAATGTAATCATGGTTCCCTGAGTAGGGAATGAGACACTGCGTCCTCTAGGGGTCGCTATGGGGAACATCTCGTTGTGACCCGTGTCTGAAGCATACATTGAAAAAACACCAACGAGTTGGCCGGTGACAGCAAATAGCCCCTCATGTTGAGGAAAAGCGATGCTTGAAGTGTATAATTAAATACACACTGGCTGAGTGGAGCCCAAGGAACCGAGGTCTACCCATCTCAAGAAAGGGAACGAAGCTGAGGGCGTAACCCCTACTGTACAGGATTTCAGAAAGTGCGCAGAGTCTTGCGTGAACACTCACCACTCACGTGGATTTTAGAAAGTGCCCAAAGTGTTCACGTGCACACTCACCACCATGTGGTTTTCAGAAAGTACACAGAGTTTAGTGTGTGTACCTAAAGGTTCCTAAGCATCGCAGAGGCGCTGAACCGCACAGGAGAGGCAAGCTCAAATTTACAAACCTCTGGCGAGGGGAGCATCACCTGAGGCACCATATGCAAGAAGACTTCTGTAACTGCCACCTTTACTTCCCGCTTGATGCGACAGCAACAACTAAGCGGCCAGGAAGCCCCTCAGGGTGACCTGGCTGGACATACATGAAATTCCTTGCAGTGCCGTGCCAGGCCTGATGATCGAGGAGACTCCCTCAGAAATCTGTGATCTCGGCCGCCTTATACCGGAACATGAAGCCGGAATCAGGGCTATCATACCGGCTGGACATAATGCTGACGAGTGTTTAGTTAACACTGTAAATTAGTACACACATAACCACCAGCAATTTAATACATATATAAGTATATATAGAATTGGTTTCATACTCACTCACCCTGGTTCCTGCGCTGAAGCCCCACTCAAGGGACGCCTCCTTTTAGTCTGGACCATCAGTAAGGTGGTTGCTATGAACATACAGTAGAACCAACCAAAAACATCATAGGTCCAGCATAGGAGACTGTTATGCAAGAAGTTCACACCTAACCTCGGTCAGGTGGAGAGCTGGTGGTTACAGGGTAGATACGAGTAGATACCTAAGTTTCGCTCTGATTCGGACAAGAACGCTGCCTCGTCTGGATCACATCCCTTAGGTCCTGCCTACCTCCTCTTGGCCCACGATTCCTCTTACCCCTACCCGCAGGTGGGGGAGGAGCGCGAGTCACGACACTAGCCTTCTGTGCCCATCTTTGATTCTCAGATCGAGACGGGCCAGGACCCCTATGTTGTTCGGGCTCGGACCTGGACCTTCGTGGAATGAAGGATATGAAGGCAGCTGAGCGTGCCTTCACCATCCTGAACTTCTCGACTACCGTCTCAACGGAGGTACCGAAAAGTTCAGAAGGCGAAACCGGAGCATCGAGAAGAAAGCCCCTTTCTTTCTTCCCAATGTCTGCCAGGTTCACCCACAGATGTCTCTCCGTTACCACCATGGCCACCATAGACCTTCCCAGCACGGACAGAGAGATCTGTGGTGCGGCGCAGTTCGGCTACCTGATCAGCTGAAAGGCCCTCGCCTTTATCCAAGTCCTTCAGCAGATCAGCCTGATAAGCCTGAAGCACTGCCATTGTGTGCAACGAAGCCACAGCCTGACCTGTTGCTGCGTATGCCTTGCCATTTAAGCGGAATGTATCCTGGAGGGGCTTAGATGGCAAGGAGGGAGATTTAAGAGAGGACGTCTCCCCCACAGAGAGATAGCTAGCCACCGTCTCTTCTTCAGGGGGCATCCTCTCATAGCCACTTTCGCGCATCGCTTCGATGTTGGCATAACTTCATCGGACAGCGACGATTTATCCATAGTCACGCCGGTAGTGACGTCATGGGCTGTCGCCGGCCAACTTGTTGGTGTTTTTTCAATGTATGCTTCAGACACGGGTCACGACAAGGTGTTCCCCATAGCGACCCCTAGAGGATGCAGTTCGAAGTTCCCTTGAAAGGGAACTGCATAGAACACACAATGAAATGAATCACATTTTCTGTATTAATTTTCACTAGCATTTTACCTGTATTTTAAATCATACATTGTACTCCAATAGACAGATTGATTTTTCAAGAGAATAAGTTCAACAGTGTACCTAAATGATTAACAATTATAGGTGGAAACTAGGGGTTGAACGACTTCTGATTTTTTTAAAGTAAACTTAAACTTTTATGTGATGAAAGTCGAGTCGAAGTTGACTAGTCGCTGATGACGTCATTAATGAACAAATAAGTCTGGAGCTGTGACAAACCCCTTGTGCACAGCTATGGCATATAACACAGCACTGCCCACATGGCTATTGCTCCTATAACAGCAAATTTTTATCAGTGCTTTTTGCCTTTGGGTCGTTTTATTTCTCACAGATTTCTGCTCGTTCTAAATCAGATATAGATAAAGTAGCACAGTAAAGATTACATTTATATGAATGCATTAGTGAGAGCTATTGCGTGTGTGAATTAATTCTAAATGGCAGCATCTCACTAGTAGTAGTGAAGCTGTGTGATTTAGTTATTAAGAAGTATATGCTTGAACTTTTTCAGATTCTAAGCTATTTTGAGAAATTACAGAACAGTGTTGACAGTACATTTCCGCGCTGAACGATTCTGTGCGTGCGCGATCTGCGCATGATGTACAAGCTATTGTCTGTAGCCTATGTGTGTGCGGTACAGTGCAGCAGCACATTAGATTAGAACAGCGATTAACTTACCTGTACAATAAGCTGTTTAGAATGTGCATTCTCCCGTTCCTCATAGCTCCCTACTTCATTTAAAATTACACTGTCTTCTAGATGAAGTTCCGGCTCCCCTCAAGCTTCAAGACGCAGCAGGCCATCAGCAAGTTTAGGCCACGCCCCAGAGTCGGCTGCTTCTCATTTCCTTCTACCTCTTCCTACGTGCTTCCCTAAGCACCAGAGGCTAATCCGTGCGTGAGGCTGCCTCCGCAAAAGGTTACAGCCCCTCCTTATCTTCCTTCCAACCCTTCTCTCCAATCTAAAAAAACCTCTCTGACCTTTCCGTGCTCAACAGCAAAACTATCTCCTATTTCATCAAACAAAGTAAATCAGATCAGGAAAAAGAGGTCACCTTGCTACAGTTTTTAAACTCCCGTCACCAATCCAACCATATCAGGCTCCCTTTTTTCTTACTTCCAATTTAGAAGCTCTGTCTGCGTGGGGTGGCCTGTGCGCTGTTCATGCGGGATTTTTATTTTTTATTTTTAGTATTGCCTAAAGCATCAAAGCAGATTGACCAATAACATGCAGGTATTGTACATAATCGACCAATCGTGGGTTTGCGCGTGAGAAGGCAAGATCTACAGGGAATGATCAAAGTGATGTATGTGCACGTGTTTGTTCGTTCATTTGACTTGAAGCGTCGCTGCACACCGATCAAAAATGACACCAAAGTAGGTACAAAAGCGATTTGAAAGCATAAGGAGCAGTCTACTCTGCTCTCAATAGCTCTCATGAATGTCACAGAACGATCAACCTGCACAGTGCTGGATGTTTTGGGTGGTATTGGGGTCCTGGCGTGTCCCATGTGGGCGGTGCATATAGCCACCCTATGTCTACATCCCCTCGTGATCCTCTTTTTGTTGATGCCGTAACCACACCATAACATGTTTTTGGTTTCAAAAACATCTTAAACTCACCCTCATCCAATCAGGCATACCTGTAGAAATATATTCCAGCCACTCCTTCCAAATCTGGGCAGCAACTACAGCAGCTCACAACAGCAAAAATTACAGCAGCAGATCCAAGCTCTCGGTCGATGGTTATCGGACGCCTTCAAGAGCTATCAGGACAAATAATTTTTACCCAAAGAAAGCCAATCTAACTCTAAGTTAAATAAAATTTGAAGCTACCGCTGCAATGCCCTGCTTAATTTGATACTGGCCCTGCAGTACCCTGCTCATTTGATACTGCTGCTGCAGTGCCCTGCTCATCTGATACTGCCGCTGCAGTGCCCTGCTCATCTGATACTGCCGCTGCAGTGCCCTGCTCATCTGATACTGCCGCTGCAGTACCCTGCTCATCTGATACTAACGCTGCAGTGCCCTGCTCATCTGATACTGCCGCTGCAGTGCCCTGCTTAATTTGATACTACCACTGCCATGCCCTGCTCATCTGATACTGCCGCTGCAGTACCCTGCTCATTTGATACTGCCGCTGCAGTGCCCTGCTTAATTTGATATTACCGCCTCAGTACCCTGCTCATTTGACACTGCCGCCGCAGTGCCCTGCTCATTTGATACTGCTGCTGCAGTGTCCTGCTCATTTGATACTGCCGCTGCAGTGCCCTGCTTAATTCGATACTGCCACTGCAGCGCCCTGCTCATTTGATAGTGCCGCTACAGCGCCCCACTTAATTTGATACTGCCCTCCATCTGTCGTTTTGAGTTTTAGGCTTATTCAGCATCAGACAGGGCTCTACCTACTAGTGCAGCAGAACCGCAACTCCCTTCGGAAGCAGCGAGAGCCCTCCTTCTGACGCATTAAACCACGCCACATATTCAGCTTCAAGAGGGGCTCTCCCTTCCGGTGCAGCAGAGTTGCAGCTCCCTTCAGTCGCAGTGAGAGTCCCTCACCTGGCCTCCCATTGTGTTCCTCATTTGGCCCTTTGCGTATACTCCACTTTTCTTCACGGCATGCAAAACTACTCAAGTTTCTGTCTGGCTGCTGTCTCATGCCATTAGCTTTTTAGGGGGAGTTCTCTGGGTTCGGGCTCCATACTGAGCTCGGAGCCCTCCCTCCGGACAGCACGCCAAATATTCTACTAATTGCTCTACCATATTATATGTTAGTGCGAACTTGTGAAATACTATACAGTTGTTATGAACCCGCAAATGTGACTTTACATCTCGCAATGCTGTTTTTTTTTTTTTTTTTTTTTTTTTTTTTAATTGCGTTTACATTACAGTTTACTTTTTTTTCTCTGAATTCTGAGTTCACATCTTGTAATTCTTACTTTGTTTTAATCTGAATTCTAAGTTTATATCTCATAATTTTTCTCTGATTTCTAAGTTTATATCTTGCAATTATTAATTTTTAAATTTTGAGTATGCTGCATGTCTTACAATTCTGACTGTTTTTCTTTTGAGAAGATTTTGATTTTACAGTACAGTACATCTCACAATTCTGTTTTGCTGTATGTATGTTTTTTTCACCTCTAAGAATTGTGAGAACAAAAGCCACAATTGTGAGATATTTACTTACTTAACAGTCAGTATCTCATTTGCTACATTCCAGCTTAGCAGGTGCTAAATGTGCTTAAATAGCACTGCACTGTGTGTATTTGCATTGCATCATTGTAATTTGCCCAAAGGGGCATCCTGTCTACCCTTGTGAAAAATAAGTATACTTTAGCATACTTATAAAAAGAGTACTTATTAAGGAAATAATATAATAAGAATATACTCAAGTGTGACCTGAATGTAATGGCTACGGACACTTAATTGGATGTTAAATGAAATGCCTGCATGTTGTTTGGCTAGCATCAAATGACAGGCTTCAGAAAGTTATCTGTCAACACATTAAGGTGAAAAAAGTGTTAAACGCTGGTGATTTTTGACTTGTATGGAATAGCCATCCAGAGATCTTTTGATTGTGCTGGAGACTTAGGACTTCCCTTAAAAAAATGTCACAAACTGCCTGAAGCTCTGCTGCTGGGAATCCCCACCCCCCAAGTAGCCTGAGCTGGTCTCTTATCTCTACAGCACAATCCTGCTGTCAGTCAAATTTTACTTTAATTAATTATTTTATTTTTTTACACTACGGAGTCAGTAGCCTACAGTTAAATCTTTGAACTTAACATGGAGATCCTGTCACATCCTGTGCTATAAGTGAATTCATCTGTTAAACAGTTAAGTAGAGTGAATATCTAAACAAAAATGGTTTAGACTGACTACTAATCCACCAGTGCTAGGGTGACCAAATGTGCCATTTTCCCAGGACACGTCCTGGCCAGGATTTCTATATTGCCTAAAACAGTGGTCCCCGACCTTTTTAGCGCCAAGGACCGGTTTAATGTCAGACAATATTTTCACGGACCGGGCTTTAAGTTGTGATGGATAAATACAACAAAATCAAATGATACGACTGGCATAAAAACTGTGGTATATTGTAAATATAATAATAAACATGAATCCACTGTGTATTCGTATGCAACTTTATTAGCGGCGTCCTTGTAACATCGCGCCAACAACATAACATGAATAACATCCTCTCTGCCCCCTAACCCTAACGCTCACTGACTCTGGTCGCTATGTTGATGTTTAAACATGCCTTAAAAAATAAGATACACCACAAAAACGAATATAAAGTCCATGAAAATTTTAGCTCACCATAAAACTAAATCAATGGGAGTCTTGAGCTTGTTTCTCTGCAACGAGACGGTCCCATCTAGGTAACGGGAGACAATGACACCCAAAGTGTGTTGCTTATGTCCAGTCTACTTTCTTAATTTTGTTTTGGTTGCTGTCACTGTAGAAAACTCCGCTTCACACAGATATAGGATGTCGGAAATGGTCCAATCAGCGCAGGGCTGTGACACAGTGATGTTTTGTGTTGAAAATGTAAAAAATATATAATGAGTGAGTACATCTTGAATATTTTCCAAACCGTGTTTTTGTCTTATCCTGAATCACTACAGTACACCTATAATAAGTGTTTATATTCTGACTATTTTAGTCTGGTTGGGGTCGGCAATGCTGCAGAGTAGCACAGTACCTGCGTGACTCGCCGTAGATGTAAACAGAGAGAAGTAGCTCCGGCTACAATGTTCTTCCGCCAGACACAAGCACCAAAAGTTACCGACTGCAGCTTTAATGTAAGTTATTTATTCTTTCTTGTGCTGCCCGGTACCAAATGATGCACGGACCGGTCCGCGGCCCGGGGGTTGGGGACCACTGGCCTAAAATATCCACATTTTGGCTTTGTTTGCGCTGCGCAGACCAATTGTTGTATGACAAAGTACCGTGAGAGCTCTAGAGAGCAGACTGCTTCTTGTGCTTTTGAATCGCTGTCACGGTACTTTGATCTCATACACCGATCGGTATGCTCAGTGCCACTTCAAGTCGAACACTAATATGTACACATATATGAATCGCTTTGATCGTTCTCTGTAGATCACACCTTCTCACACACCACGATTGGTCGATTACGTACAATGTCTGCATGTTATTGGTCAAACGATCATTACCTTCATTAAGTATGAAAACAGGAAACCAAACCCAAAACCTAGATATTTTAGGCAATATAGAAATATTGGCCAGGACGTGTCCTGGGAAAATGGCACGTTTGGTCACCCTAACCAGTGCAATACAGTATAGTTTAAAAAAAAGGATAAAAAATCTGTTCGCATTGCTATGGACCAGCAATAGTATAAGCATCAAATGTGAATCACTGATAATAAAGACACTGCAAAGCTGAAAGCAGCTGAAAAGTATTCAAGACTGGATAATGACCCGCGGAACATTGAGTGTGAAGAGAGAATACAGTATTCAGGAAGTTGCTGCAGTCCCCTCACTCTCATTTCTGCCTGTTCAGGCTCCCATTATGAGCTGAGAAAGATTTCTAATGTGATGCATTCTGGGCTTTAACACAGCTTTCTTCAGTCACTGGAATTAGGACTCATTCCCCATGTCATTTAGACAGTAACATTGACCCAGAACCATCAATAATGCATGAAGAGTAAGACAATGTGAGTTGAAAGAGTGCAGGAGAAGGTCTAAATGCCTTGCCAAAAACTCCATATTCTATTGGGCTTTACACTTGTAGGCTATTGCTCCTGCATAAAAGGGATAGTTCACCTAAAATTCTGTCATTATCTCCTCACCCTCATGTCATTTTTTCCAATGGAACAACAAAGGAGAAATTCTGAAGATATCGTTCCCTTAATACACTTATTGGATTTGTCCACTTTGATTGTCAAAAGCACTTTACCATCGTCTGGTGGTTACTAACATGGGCGGAAATCCCGGGGTAATACACTTATTGGATTTGTCCACTTGGCGGGGGGGGGGGGGGGGGGGGGGGGGGGGGGGGGGTGGTGAGCATCTGAAGGTTGTCCCCCTTAAAAAAAATGATTAAAAACTACACTGTATATTGTAAATAACATCTTGGTTATGTATTTAACCCTCGTTCGGTACTGATGTGACGTCAAGAGTGACTGACTGGAAGGGAACAATTAAGTACTAAACTTAAGTTTAGAAACATTTTGAGTCTCCCCCTCCCTAGCCTCACAGTGCTTTGGTCCAAATGCCTACTTTCCTCTTTTATATCACCTACACACACACACACACACACACACACACACACACACACACACACACACACACACACACACACAGGTCCGGTGAGAGAGAACAAAGTCAATAGTTGTGGAACTCCATTAAGTAAGGCTGTCAAGGCTATTTTATTCACTTAAACATCAGATGAAGTGATTATTTTCTCTTTAATACAGATGATGCCAATGTATTTTTCGATGAGTCCGCTATGTTTGCAATAATAACCTTTACCTGCAGGGTTGCCAGGTTTTCACAACAAAACCCACGCAATTACTATTCAAAACTTGCCCAAACTAACCGCGTTTTGAAGGGGCCACCTGGTAAAATTTGCATTCCAGGGCCTAAATGTCAAGCTATTGGGTGGCTTCAACCTGTGGATATGAAAAACAACCCATGGGCAACAGTGTTAAAGTAGCCAAATTCAAAGGGAAAACCGCGGACTTGGCAACACTATGACAGATAGTAATGTCTATAATGGACACGAGCACTGTCGCGGCGCACAACAGCTTGAAGTTTTCTAATTTGTCTCCCTGCTACACTAATAGTATTAAAGCTTTCCTCTGTGTATACATATCCTTACAATAAATAAGAAAAGATAAAAATACTGGACTTGAGTGCACAAAGTAATCATAGAAGATAAGCAGTTCTGAATAAATGAGTTTTAAGTTTGACTTTAAATTGAGCTAAAGAGTCAGAATTACGGATGTTAACTGGGAGAGAATTACAAAGACGAGGAGAAACACGACTAAAGGCCCTATGGCCCATGGTGGTTAAACGAGCTGAAGGTGCATGAAGGAGACCCAGTGAAGAGGAACGGAGAGTTCGAGAAGGGGTGTAGGGATGTAAGAGGTCTGAAAGGTAAGGTGGAGCAAGGTTATGAAGAGATTTGTATGTGAGGAGGAGAATTTTAAATTCAATCCGAAAGTTGATAGGAAGCCAATGTAGCTGTTGAAGTGATGGGGTGATGTGTTCAATAGGTGAAGTCCGGGTTATGATACGAGCTGCAGAATTCTGAATAAGCTGGAGTTTATGAAGAGATTTGTGTGGTAGACCAGATAATAGAGAGTTACAATAATCAATGCGGGAGGTGACAAGCGAATGAACAAGAATAGAGGAACTATGCGGAGTGAGAATTGGACGGAGGCGTGCAATATTACGGAGATGAAAATAGCAAGACCTGGTTATGTTAT
This sequence comes from Cyprinus carpio, assembly GCF_018340385.1. NCBI lineage: Eukaryota > Metazoa > Chordata > Actinopteri > Cypriniformes > Cyprinidae > Cyprinus > Cyprinus carpio. The sequence continues at coordinate 10,800,614 of NC_056586.1, forward strand.
TAATATGAGCATCAAATGATAAGGTACTGTCAAAGATGACCCCCAAGTTCCTAGCCTGGCAAGAGGGAGAAATGGAAGAACCATCAATGGATAATGAAAAACTGCGAGACTTAGAGAGAGTAGAATTAGTACCAATGAGGAGTACTTCAGTCTTACTGGCATTAAGTTTGAGGAAATTGGCAGAAAACCAAACATTTATTTCATGAAGGCAGTTGGTAAGGCAGGCAGGAGGGAGAATGGAATCAGGGTTTGTAGAAATGTAAAGCTGAGTGTCATCGGCGTAACAGTGAAATTTAATACCGAATTTTGAAAAGATGTTGCCGAGTGGGAGAAGGTAAATTAGGAACAATAGGGGGCCTAGGACAGAGCCTTGGGGGACACCACAGCTAACAGGAGAAGGTTGGGAATGAAATTTCTTTAGCTGTACAAACTATGTGCGGTTTGAAAGGTATGAAGTGAACCAGGCATAAGGAATACCAGTGACACCAATGCCAGATAGTCGATGCAAGAGAATACTGTGTGAAATTGTGTCAAAAGCTGCACTCAAGTCAAGTAGAACAAGAATAGATAACAACCCGCCATCAGCAGCCATTAACAGGTCATTCATTACTCTCACTAGTGCAGTTTCAGTGCTATGCTTAGGACGAAACCCTGACTGGAAACACTCATACAAGTTATTATTACTAAGATGAGCATGAACCTGTGCTGCCACTGCTTTTTCAAGAATTTTTGAAATAAATGGAAGATTTGAGATAGGACGGTAATTATCTAAATTGTTTGGGTCTGCGCCAAGTTTCTTAAGAACAGGGGTTATGGCAGCTATTTTAAAAGATGATGGAACAATGCCGGAGCTGAGAGAAGTGTGAATAATACGAGTTATAAGAGAAGATAAAGAGGGAAAAGAGGCCTTTACCAAATGAGTTGGTATAGGATCAAGCAGACATGTGGAAGAATTAGATTTATAAATTAACTGAGAAATTTTTTCTTCAGATGGCAAGTTGAAAGAAGAAAGAAAGAGGAGGGGCAAATTATTTGAGGCACTGTGTGACGAACTACAGTAAGGGGTAGCCAAAAAGGCCAATTGTTGGTGGATGGTAGTTATTTTGTCATTGAAGAAAGACATAAATTTATCACATTGAGCAGTGCAGTACAGGTGTGCAGGAAGTGTATCAGGAGGTTTCAGAATACGATTAACAGTTGAATACAGTGCTTTAGTATTACCATCTCCAGACTCAATTAAATGTGAATAGAAAACATTTTTGGCAGCATAAAGAGCATCTTTGTAAAGATGAACATGTTCACTATACAGCTCTCTATGTATCATAAGACCAGTTCGTTTGTAAAGACGTTCCAAACGCCGGCCTCTGGTTTTGAGCTGGCGAAGTTCAGGAGTGAACCAGGGCGCAGAATGGGTGAATGATACAGTCCGAGTTTTAAGAGGTGCAAGAGTATCAAGGAGCTGCTGTAGTTCAAAGTTATAAAAGGAGACCAGATTGTCAGGAGAAGTGAGCTGGTCACTGGGTGGAAAATCAGCAATTGCGTCAGTCAGAACAGAAGGATTGATCTTTTTATATTCCGAAATGACATCAAACGTTGTTGTTTGGATTTAGAGAGTGTAACATCAACATTAAGGGAAAGCAATTTATGATCAGATATGGGTATTACATCTGCAGTACAGGCCCGTGGTGTGACACCTGAGCAGCAGATGAGGTCCAGAGTGTGGCCTTTAGAGTGAGTTGGAAAATTCACATATTGTTGGAGACCAAAACTGTCTAAGCAAGAATTGAAATCCTTTGTGAGTAGGTTACTGGCCGTATCCATATGAATATTAAAATCACCCAGGAGAATAAGATTGGGTGATAAGGTACACAAATGGGTTAAAAATGCACAAAATTCACTTATAAAAGTATTGCAATATTTCGGAGGCCGGTAAATAACCGCTAAAACTGTGGGTGTTGGACCGCTGATGAGTAGTGCAGCCGATTCAAAAGAAACATAGTTTTGTACAGACAGCGGGGACGTTTTTATAAATCGAGTTGTGAAGTATCGCGAGGCCTCCCCCGCGTCTGGAAATACGAGGTTGCGAAATGTAAACAAACCCAGGAGGACATGCATGATTCAACTCAAGGAAGTCATTCTCCTGCTGCCAGGTCTCGACCAAGCAGAAGAAATCAAACTTACTATTGTCAATAATGTCGCTGATAAGAAGACCCTTGTTGGAAAGTGAACGGATGTTGAGGAGTCTGACTTTGAGCTCATTTCCACCGAACGAAGAGCTGGTCGATCTGGATAC